>NW_027210639.1:2950000-3212500 GCF_029030835.1 Brachyistius frenatus | reverse complement strand
ACCTCGCCTCGCTACACCCCTCCAACGGCTGAAAAACCTGACCTGCACATATACTGTAGGTACACATTTGTCATTCTATATAGACTTTGTGTGTTTGCGCAAAAATAATAGGGGTTGTGAGGCAAATATAAAACCAATTTTCTCCACTAATTATCACTTCCTGGTCCATTAATCATATTTTGTGAGACTCCGTCAATGAATAAGCAAGAATCTGCTCAGTCCACACGACTTCTCACGCTACGGCTCTGCAAACAGATCCCACCACCATTACTGATTTCAACTGTCGCTCTCAGAGGCTTTTTAAAACATTCTTTTAGAGGGAAGTCATCTTATTTTTGATTTGTGATATGTCTGTCTTACCTCAAGGCTCCAAAAAAAAAAAAAATAAAAAAAAAATAAAGACTACCACTTTCTAACTCATGAATGTTGGTCAAATGGTGGCAAAACCACCAATAAAGAAGGGGAGAGAGATGATGTCAGTGTCTGGATGGGGCATGAAAAGCATAAACAACAAATAGAAAGCATTACCTCAGAATAATGAGCAAACTAGTGCTTGTGTTCCAAGTGACTGCACATCTCTCAACACTTTCACCACAGTGAAGTGATGGGAGAAGGTGGGAAAGGAGATAGAAATAAAACACCAAAAAACACCAGTTGTGAGTAGAATCAAGCAGCCCAGAGGAGATGGATGAACCTGCCATTCACACCAACAAAACTACTGAAACTCGCTCTGCTGGACAGCTGATTACACTTCAGCTCATCAAACCTGTGGAAAATGATGCATGACAACAAAATTGCTCCTATGGATCATTATTGGGAACCTAACAAGTTCGGAAAAGTGTTGGCTGTCCAATGACGCAAGTTTAGGTTGTGATGGATAACACATGTCGGTGATGGCAGAGTGGCACTGTTAACATCGGGGCTGTGAGTCTGCAAGCTGACATGTTGCTAATGTAAAGCAAATGATGCATTGACAAGTTGCTGTAGCTCGTACTGATAGCTTAATGAATTCAAGATTTTGATTTGGGACGATTTCAACAAAAAGGTGACTGATGAGGTCTCTGGGGGTTCCCACCATGTGCTCCGGACTCCTTCGGATCGTTCTTTGTGACTCTGTATGTCCTTGTTTGAGACCAATCGGACGCCTGACTGACGGTACTGCGCACGGGGCAAGAATCTAAACATCTAAAGCGCCTAAAATCTTTGCACAGTACGACCTGTACAGTCATACTTACTGACATTCAGGAACACCCTCCTTTTATTTATCTGACAATCAAGTAATCTAAGGCAAATTCGAAAGAAATTTGTTATCGGTTCCAATTTTACCCCGGCGATTAAGTGATTGCTGCTCAGGGGTACTGCGGGTGTTTTGTTTGACAATTCAGTAAATTGGGGGCACATGTCAGTCAAGTCCAGGTCAGATATGGTGATCAAAACAAACATGATCTGGTTTCCTCGCCAGGGACTTGGGTTCACCCCTGACCCCTCTCGACGTGCTCTGTGCAGCATAACAGGAACGCAGAGTGCCCCAAAAGGCCCAGGGCCTCGGCCTGTACCAGCCAAATTCCTCTAATCTAATTTATAAAATAAAGTCTGGCAATGTTTTCCTCCCAGGAAGCACATTTGTATATCAGAGCAGGGTTACTTTATCTTATTGTCTCCGAGAGTTCTTCAACAGCTAACCCTACTTAGACCTCGGAGAGAAGAAAAGGAGGGAGATGTGAGCGGGAGCAGGGAAGGGTCAGACTTAAACAACCTACGCTATTGACATCCTCTGGCCCTAAAGCCAAGCAGACAGCCTCCATGACTGGTTTTATTTTACACAACCACGATCCTGTTCCTTGGGGGAGAGGGATCACTTTCATTTCGACCCCTTGCTCACTCTGGCTCCTGAGCTTTCGACTTCAGGCTAGGGGACTCCTGTAGGTCTCAGTACCGACCTCACACTTGAAGAGAGGGGTCAGGCACTGAGGTCTAACTCGGTTAGGGGAGAGAGGAGGATGGGGGATTCTTTCTGCAGAGTAGCCCCCTTCTTAACATGGCGGGCCTAAAATGAATGCATTGTTAAACACTAACATATGATAGCGTTTGGGAGACTCCAAGCCATTTGGAGCAACCTCACTTTAGGCTTGGGGTAAAATTGAATTTTCGGGGAAAGCGAAATGATTGTGTGGTCTTTTTAATGACTCAATTGTGAGGTGGAAAAGATCTTCAGTGTTACATCCAAATACACAAGACACTCCTTCCAACTACCACGGAGATGTTGTGTACAAATACAATCTGGTGATGAAAAAAAAACAACTGCCCAAATGACTACGTCTCAAGTATTTACTCAAAATGTCAAAGGACAAGTGTGCTTTTGAGGGTCAAAGCAGGGTCTTGCCGCTGAAGCATTCATGAAGGACTACGGAAATAAAGCCTATAAATCAAACAAGGAAAACAAAGCTAAATTGGAAACACACACTCGGGACACTGAAAAGTCTAGACAAAAGGATGTGTGTGTAGGCAATTACGAGTGCAGGCTGAATCACATTTTCACTGCCTACAGTACCTTTTACATAAGCCTTTATTGCATAAAATAACTGGACTCCGCCAACTTCTGGTCTACTTTTGTGTCCCAAGTTGTGGGCAAAAGGCAAGCTAAATATCTGTGAAACCATCGTGGCCAACAGCTGTAAAAATGTCCTCATTAAAAACAGCCATCAAATTCATTTGAATCCACGCTTGGGTGCAGAGGGCTTCTGGGTAGAGAAACTAATGACTTGGAGTTTGGGTGTCTGTCAAAAATAGACATGTTCTGTCCATCGTCATAACACCCCCAAAAATAAACACGGAAATCCCTCAAACTATCCCTGATTTGTGTTCCTGCTTTGGAAACCTCAACAAACAGAGAACTGAGGACACAGAAAAGGTGAAAAGTAGAAAAATCACCGTTCCGACTTCCTCTTTCAGTGTTACCACTAACCTTTGTGGTCCTTAACAAGTAAATGGATCCAATTGCAGTTAGTCTGCCAAAAAGAACCAGGACTCCTAATCAATTCCAGACAATCTGCAATTGGAGATTTCGACAGGCCCTGATCATGTTCCACGGTTCAACCTTGACTACAGACCTCCACGGCTCTATATAGAAGTCAATGCAATCATTTTCGTGTCAACAGAAGTAATTCTTTCCCTCTTTCCACTGAGCATCATGTGCTCGTGGACCAAATTTGAAATGCAGACTTTCCTTCAAATCTTTTTGCATCCACAATATGCCCGAGGGGCAGTAAACTGCTTTCTGAGAGCAGTGGAGAATTTGTACTCAATATTAGTCAGGAACAGGAATCACAATAGAAGAATTGATGTACTGCCTAACATCAGAGATGATAGATACCCTTAGAAAGATGAGGATCAATGGCTGAGAAGGGAGAATCCTCTCTTTTTATCTTAGTCACTCTCTAAAATTGATGTAAAGTGGCAGCCAAATCCTATAATATCTCTTAATTGCGTACAATTACTACCAAAAAAAAAAATCCTCTCCGCTAATGCTCACTATAATTAGCATTTACAAAATTTCTTGGGTTTTGGGGACACATCCAAGGTCAATTTTATTTTAATGTAACTAAACTGAATTTGAAATTTGCAGTCAATTGCGACCTACAGAAACCTCTGACCTCCGTTTACCTGAACAAAAAGAGCTGAAAATGGCTCAGAGCAGCTGGAAACGTCTACCGCTGTGTTAACCCTGACCTCTTCCTGGAAGCAAACTGTCTGTGAACGGGCCTCGGACAGGTGGTCTTAAAAGTTTAGCAAGCAGAGCAACCTGCGGAGACCTGGAAGCAGTTAAAGCTCATAATACTTAATCTTCGAGATTCGTGGGGTCAGCGTAGCTGTGTGTGGACGGGCCAATAAACACTTATCTTTGAGGAAAATTCCACTCATCACAAAGGCGACGTTCTTACTTCCTGCTTGCTGACTGCGTACAAAGTCAAGGGAAAGCAAATAGAGCTTCCTGTTGGTCTTTAGGGACGTCTGACGGATTTCTCCTGTCCAATACGCATGTGTCTCTAAACACAGCAGCACCAATGACAAGTTCACAGCTTGCAAGTTTGTTGAATTGTGTTTGAACTGTGTGTGTTGTTGCTAACCTGATGCTGATGCACTGATGAATCCTGCAGAAGGTCTCAAAGATGAAGAGTCGCGCATTCTCGATGAAGTCCTCCAGGCAAGCGACCAGGAAGAAGTCATTCACAAGGACCTGAGAGACAGAGAGCAAGTTACCCACGGGCATTGTACAGAAGACATTATTTCTCAGGATATAGGCGAAATTAAAGTTTCTGTTACATCCGAAGGTTCAAGCAAGTTGAAACGTTAGATACGCTCAGAAGTCATCGCTTGGACCAGACTGAACATCAGTAAAGAGTTATGAGAGCAAGTTTCAATCTGTCTGCCTTTTGGACTTCATGTCTTATTTAATTAAGGGGGAAAAAAAACAAAACATATTCACTGAAATCAAATCCATTTTTTACTATCGTAAGAGTAATCAGGGTAGGGAGGATCATACTGGCTCCATTTTTGTTACCAAAAGGTTGATATTGGAAAAGGTTTTAAAAATGAAACTCCCTCTCTAAGTCAGCCATCCGAGGCAAAGTGAGGCTCTTCAAACCAACCACAGATCTTTAAATCGTACCATCACCACATGAGACAATACAGTAAGGGCTGAGCCAACCACAGAGATGACCACACCGTCTCACGGGTCATCTGGTCCGCTGCTTCAGTGTCGCCAAACTTCACAGCTACCGTCATCCTCCGACTGCAGCACCAGCAGTCAGAATAAACTCATTGATGAGAGCAAGTCTTCATATACAGAATCACCTGTGACTAGTTACACTAAGAAATTCAGCCTCGCTTGCACTCTTTGACACGGCTGCATCTGGCCAATTCATCTACTGTAGATGTTCATGACCCAGCTATGGCCCCAGAGGTACCACTGTGTGAAATGATTGCGTTTCTCACTGCTTGCAGCATTCCAACTCTCCAGCGAGCGCTATTTCACATCACAGACCTCCATCTTCAAAAAGTTCTTCATGAATGAGCAGCTCTTTGTTTGCTTAAGCTCCGAAAGCTGCTATCTGCCCAGAGTTCTGGTTGAATAGATCCCAACTACATGGCGCTATCAGGCAACACACATTTCAGCTATGACAATGCTTATCTAAGGCTGATAAACTTTGAACAGTTAAGTGCCCTAATTGTTGTCATCTGGGATTCAGACCACAAAGTTTAAACAAATTCTGAAAGGGGCCTGAAGAGCCTCTTTTATGCACATTGTGAGGGCCTGACTATAGGTAGGCCTGTACTTTTCATTCTTTGACATGCAAGCATCTAACATCTGACAGTGATTCCAGATTTGGGTGGAGTGGGAAAGAAACAAAAAAAGAACTGAACAGGACAATTTAAACCGAGCTAAACTTCCCATTTCAAAGTACTTGGCTCGAACCATTGTACCGGGTACAGTGAACTGAAGACAGCAGAGCTGAAAACAATACCCATATCTTCGCTATTACAGCAATCAGTAAATAGATGGGTGCCACTCTTCTCAATGGCTCAAAATTGATGCATTACAAATGCTCATCAAGACGAGAGCCCATCCCAATGGGGTATCCGTTTACCTCAATCACTCCTCGGTCTGTGAAACATCTTTCTACCGCTGAAATAATCTGCTTTCTAAAAGCCTGCGTGTGAATTTGTGCAGGGGGAAAATAGCATGACTTCAAACGAGACCATTTTGGGTAAAATGTTTGCAGACCATCACAGGTAATGCATTAAAGGTGCTGTTAAACATTTTTGGAACCACCCACCTCGCTAGACCTGCTTGTGCACTAGTCAAGGTCAATAAAGGGCTTTTGTGCCTACTGGACGTGTTCTGATAAGACTGAGAGGAAGGTTAGCGTTAAAAGCACCTGGAATAACTTGGGCTCTGACCCGAGAGGTAGTTGGGATTGGGCATCTGTTTCAACCACAGCAGAGTCTCTGTAAACAGAACGCCGTGAGGCGAGGTCAAGACCAACCCACAGATTTCCTAAAATGTGCATGCAAGTGTTTAACAAGGTCGGTGATTGAGGGCGTGTCACATCTGAGCTGAAATCGGATACAGCTCTAATATTGTTGATAGTACATGTCATCATTTGGAGATGGCCTCTGGAGGCCTTTTGCACAGGAAAAAAAATTCTCATTTTCTCCTGGAACTCGCTCTGGAATTATCTCTGACCACGCAGAGTCTTTGATGGTATAACCAAATAAAGACAAATCTGGCCAATGAGTATGGTTATAGCTTCCTCATTTGTTAAAGAGTGATTTGTGACGCTGATGACTCTTTGTATTAGCTTAAAAAAAAAAAAAAATAGGCTAAAAAGAAATGGAACCTTCAGTAAACCACTGACATGAGTTATAAACATTTACTCCTGGGAAAGAGCAATTTGATCAGGCCAGATGTTTTTCATTTTCAAGGTTTATCGGCGAGAGGCAGAAGATGAAAAAGGGGCTAAATAACCCCAAGTTTAGCTTTTTATTCCTGTGCAGCTCCAAATTATCATGTCATCTGGGAAAGCCAAATTACAGCGTGTACGCAAAGAATGAACGAGGAGATCAAGTTACGCAAAATACACACAAGGCACACTCACTGGGACACCTGCTCTCTCTTTAGATTTGATTACTGACCACTGAATGTGTCCAGAATCCCGTTTAGAGTAAATACGTATCTCCTGGCTATTGGCTTTCAATGCAAGGCATACTGTGTCATTAATTATCGTTATTGTATAGTTCAGGCAGTGATATTACTGTGTCCACCCCCTGTATAGCGGAATTAAAATGCAAAACTCTGCACAAAAAACAGCCGAGGCAGCATTTCAGATCAGAAAAAATTACAACAAAATAACGCAATGACACTCCGCAGTGCACAAAATAAAATTAGGTTGACTTCATGATGAAAAATTATGTTCCGCGAAACAATTTTAATACTGTCAAATGGTTTCAGAAGAGCCACAAATTCTTGTTCAACATAGTACTATAAAAAAATTTAAAAAAAAATAAAAACGCAAAAGAAAAAAAGCGCTGGTGATCTTCAGTAGTGCAGTTGAGAAATCTATTTCTGTTTAATGAGTGGGTGTCACACTAGTCCACTGATCTACAGGTGGTGGTAAACTGCAGAGAAACAAAGGTACCACAAGGGCAGAGAAGAAAAAGAAAACGGCTCGTGACCATCCATGTAAAAATAAACAAAAAAAACACTTTTAGGAAAAATCCAGTTTTATGAAGGCAGTGCACTCGTGTTTATTAAACCTCAAGGAAACACAATGTATTTTGGTGTGGAACACCAAATGTAAACTGCACAGTGCACCTTTAAATGTACATTTTTAACAGTGTCAGAGCGATGCTGATTTAACTGTAATTACGGCGGCTGTAGTCTGTGGTGTTGAAGTAGACTGTGGTCAATTTTAAGGTGTTTTTACCACTGTTGCTTCTTTATACATTTTCCTCCAGTTGCTGGTTTATTAGGCACAACGAGCTCAAACAGTCAGACACAACAGCGCTGTTGTCAATTCCTTCATGAAGGTTTTATTTGTCCCTTTCTGTTTCTGAGGGACTTCATGACAATTATAGTGAGAGGTGTTTAAAATGTTGAGACCAAAATCAATCATATTCCATACACAAGCGTGTATGTGGGACGGTAGAGCTACTCAATGAATGCAACAACCAACAAGTGCCATGTCGTCACTATTATGGTCAGTTTTCATTCTTGACCAAATGCTGTTTGTTTGTACTGCAGATTATCTGTCTGAAGTACTATAGAGAACGTGAACTACTAACACTGCTTTTTAAAACAGACTGAACACAGACATTGACAAGGGGAGAATCTGACAGAATCACAAATAAACAAAATGCTTAAACAAAATTTGAGCTTGTTCGACCTGTTTTTCCCCTCCACCAATCTGCAAGTCTAATTTCATTTAACTTATCACAGTACATCTCACTCCTCATGGTGTGTTCAGCTCTGTAGAGGCCTTTTACAGCATACTGCTCATATTCTATTTTCACATTGAGGACTGCAGTTAGATTTCACCATTACAAACCAAAATTGAAATAAATGCTCTAAATAGCGGTGCTATGACTTATCTCCCTCTTAAAACGAGTGTCTGCACGCCTCTGCGGAGACTTTTGCTTATAAAGCTTTTACTGTTAACTACTAGCCTGATGGGTCAATTACAGGTCATAGTAAAAATCTGACTGACGCCCGAGTCATGCAGCGTCCACGGAGACCTCTATATCTGACAGTGTGAAACAAGACACAGACTGTCACTGTTCTGTCTGCACTGGACCCACGCAGGACGAATAGAATCGCTGTGTGAACGGGCAGGAGGTCAGACGGAGATGACATGACTACTAACCATGTTTACTACGATGCTTTGTGTCAAAGTTCGGGAGTCTGACCCACCAATCAGAGGTCAGAAGGAGAACTCTGTACAGTCACGGAGAGGCACAAGAAGTCCACTGCTTCTCATAGTTTGAGAGCAAAAGGATGAAATGCGTGTTATTGAGAGGACTGAGGTGGTTACTCACCGACTCGCACTCCCTGAGTTTCTTCTGAGCGCTGTCGAAGTCAAAGTTCACGTACAGGCACTCCACAAACTCTGTGATTGGGTCTTTGTAGGTGTAAGACTCCTGAGGACATAATACCAAACATAAATTCCAAATATATCTTGAGTTATGTCTAGCTTGCAATTATTTATTTTAATACAACCAAGGCTTATCAATGTTAAGATGCAAATAAGGCAGACACAGAAGGACCAAAACTGAATGTGTTTCATGGTTAACACATCACTATAAAATGTGGGGTTTTTTTTTTTTTTTTTTTATCCAATTGCATTAATTGCATGTAAACTTTTCCATAAAAAAGAAACATAAATCACCCAAGTTGGCCACAACAGCTAAATAAAGGAGAACTCGAATGAAAGATATGACCTGAAAATATGACCTGAACTCCACACAGTTCTAAATCATGCTAAGGTAGTGACTCCCAACCTGACCTGAGGCCACGGAGAGGAGAACACCAAGCACATCTTTTACTGATTACCAACAACCCACCACAACTGAAGTAGCTACTGCCATTGGTGCAGAAGGCACAGCTACATTACAGTTGCTCATTTCAATGCTATTCATCAGAAGTAATGGGTTCAAAGCTTCTACAGCTGGATCCAAACTCTACTACCCACCCCCTGTGCCTAAAAGGAAGTGTTAGCAATGCTAATGGGTTACATGGTCAGTTACTTATCCTTCAAAGCCCGTATGGTCAGTAAGCAATGACTTAATAACTGTGGGCCCTTTGTAAAAACCACAGGTTGAAAAAGAAAAGTCTTTTACCTGCTGTATGACCTTCACCAAATCCTTCAGAACCTGCCGACGCTTACGGACATCCTTGTTTGTGATGACCGCTGTGGTTAGGTAACGCAAGATGTGGGGGCACATAGTCTGGATGGCGTTGAGGTATCTGGAATGAAGGAGGATAAATGTAATCACTTATCAGACCAATGGAAGCAAAGACATGATCTTTACAAGGACACATAATATAACATTTTGGCTGCTTATCGGGCTCCTGGCATTTGGAGGATAGAAAAAGCATTTGCAGCTCAACAGATAAATGTCCTAACAGGACCTTCATTGCTGCACATGGGTTCCAGCTTTAAGCCGACTCTTTCATTAGTGTCCTATGAGAGGGGAGAGGAGAGAGGAGAGAGGGGAGAGGGGGGAGGAAAAGGAAACCCTGGCAAGAAGATATAGATCAGTGAGCAGGGACCTGCCCAGTAGCTGAAACTCAATCCATGAGGGACTGATGCTTCAACCACAGGTCAACTAGCTCAGGGCTGAACACAAGAGACACAACGCTGTTCCAGGCGGACTCTAATCGCACACCAACTCTGGAGAGCGCTCTGTAAAAACATGCAACGTCCGCTCATAAAGTCAAGATAATAATCAACTGACACAACCTGCACCACCAAAACTCCTCATCGGTTTCTAAATATCTCTTTGAACTTCACCCTCGGCTCAATCCCTCACTGACCAAATTAAATCTGAAACGAGGAAGTGGAGTGGGCCCCTCTGGGTCTCCCATAGCTTCGGCCAGAGGAACACATGGTGTTCAAAGAAACAGCGCTGACAAGAGTTTAATTAGCTGAATCAATTAAAGGGACAGGGGGACCTGTGGCAGTTGTGATGTTGAGTCTAAAAACGGCAGTGGGCTACTTGGCAAAGCCATCGTCGGCCTGGTTTTAGCAGAGCTCCCTCCCTCCCTTTGTAGTTGCTTGACTCCCGTGAAGACCGCAACGCTCCATGCTGTGTTCCTGATTAACTTACACCTACTCACTCTCCTGGGGGCTCCAATAACAAGCAATCTTGCATGAGTCACTGTACCATATCCTTCTTGGGGCATTCACCCTACCCCACTTAGGGGACTTCATCTTTTCCTTGCTTTTATTTATTTATTTTATTTTATTATTAAACTGAGGCACCGCTGCACTGCTTTGCTGAAGATGCTACTGAGGCACGCAGCCAAGAAATCAAGTATGAGTTCAAATTTCCTCCGTTGAAGGGATGCTGTGGGAGAACGCAGAAGATTTCACAGCTCGTCCGGAGAAGAAAATCCTGTCAAATAACTGAAAGAGTGATTTGGACAATCAGCATGTGCTCCTGCAGAAGGATTTGCCCAGTTTGCACCTGTGACACACTTCGTTATCGCACATTATCCTCCCTGAAGTCTGTGCAGTCAATACACACGGTACACAAACAAAGCTTTGGACCTATATGTGCTGACTGAAGGGGTAAGGGAGGTCAAATGTAGAGCTGAAGGCCAGCCACTGGTCACCAACTTCAGCCAAAGGAAGTACTGGTCAAGAGATGGGAAACCAGAGCCAAGCCAAGCCTCAGCGGGGAAAACATGAGGTTTCTACACTGTGAAACTGCAAAGCACACAAAACTACCCCAGTTTGTCCAAACAGATGGTTGGGTGAGCTTTTCATGAGTAATTATTGGGCTGGCCTCCTTAATCATCCACAATAAAATTAAAAACTGAGTAAAATTCAGGGAACCAGACATTTGAGTGTGCTGTGTTGTGGTCGGCTGTCATTCTGTCTGTGGAGCCCAATCATCTGCACAATTATAAAAGCCTGCAATCAGAACACGGGGAGGGAGCTAAGACATCAAAATAGGTGGTGTGCAAATTTTAACACAGTGTATAAAGTTTCCGATCTGCGATACACATGGCCCGCTTCTCGACTTGGAGAGTAAACAGACCACACGAAAACACACTTCTGAAACCACTTTGAAAAACACCAGCAGGGTTCACGAAGAAGCCCACCACCCAAAAATGTGTTATTAAAGCAAACAGTTTTCTCTTAATCAAGTTTGTGCTCCATAACGACCCAAGAATTATTTTGATACAGCACAACTTTATGAATCCAAACCAGACACAGATCAGATGACACATCAGAAACGGATACAAAAGGTCACGACATAACAACACGACTCGGTTCAAAAGTTGTCAGCGACACAAACCAGAGTTGCAAGATATTGTGTCAGCATAACATGACAGCTTTTGATGGAATTTGCATTATTAATCCTAAACCACAACACACCACTTTCAGTGCAGACCGAGAGCGAAGTTCAACAACGCTACAGAACTACTCTGTTGCCATTGTTTAGTGGGAACTACAACTACCTGGTATTTATTACCGTGGAGTCACATCTCTCAACAGTTTTCTATTTCCTGAGTGTAAACAAATGAGTGAAATTAAGAAATGGTTAAATATAAATGAGGACTTACTGTGGCTGATACAGGAAGAGCTCAATGATATTGTCTCTGCCTTTCGGGTGGTTGAAGAAGACAAAAAGAGACCAGTGGATGAGCCATGTCCTTTGCTGGAGAGACTGGAGAGGAGAGCTGACAGACTGGACAGAAATCCAGTCGAGCAGCAGCACAGAAAGGAAAGAAGGTTCAAAAGTTATTTTTAATACAATTATACTGTTCACAAAGCAGAAATATATTTCGCCAGACTCCAATGCAGGTTTTTAAGTTGTCAGATGAGAGCATGTGGTAAGAAATAAAATGCCACAGCAGAGCTGTACTGCAAGTGAAATGTCAATATGGGAGTCCATGTAAGGGAATCTAAATGTGGTATCAAATTCTGAGAAGTGGGGCATTTACGTTGTTATCGATAGTCTCTCTCAGGCGGGTGAGGTCCTCCATGGCTGCCTCCCAGTTTTGCATCAGGATCTCAGAGGCCAGCTTGCCCCACAGCGAGTTCAGGGCATTCCTGTCTGTTGATGGGACCTTGGGGGACAGACGACATTGTAAACTTATTCAAATCTGATGAATCACTCAACAAGTGTTTTTCCACATTATTCAACCGACCAAATAGATACTGATTAAGTCTCTTTTTTTTTTCAGTAGGCGGACTGTTCAGTAACATCTGCATGTATACACGGTGAGGCAGGACTGGTCACTGTTTGCTTGGCTGCAGAGGAACAGCCGCATGGTGCACAAACTTCACTCATTTATAATGAAATAAATAGATTGAGTTATGTCACGTGAAGGAAATGGAGCTTGACAAACAAGAGAAACTGTTTAAGTTGTTATTAAAGCAAATTTGCAGCATTTGTAGGTAAAACATCAGATTAAGTGAAGCGATATTTGGAGCATGTGTCACTGCTGTTTTTTGAGGCCACTAAATCCAGACTTTCATTATAAAACAATTTTAAAATAACAACTTTTTAGAACGAAAACATTTCGGATGCGGTGAACTTTACTTGGCTGAGTAATGCTGGAAGTCCTCAAATCTAAAGCCAAGGACGAACCTTTTTATGATTGATGATGATTTATTATGTTTTATGTGTGCGTCATGCATGGGAACCATTTTGAATGCTTTGTCTTGTTTGCAATTAGGAGTAATCCAAAGAGTTGGTTATTATGGATCAACACAAGTAACAAAAGAATTGTAAAACCTGATGCAGCACAGTTTGGAGACACTGAGCCGCACTGCACAGAACATGTTACTGATATTACCAAATATCATGAAATTGTCTGAACTTAAATTATTTACTAGAGCTGACACAAGAAGTAGTTAAATGCAGTTGATTGTCACCGATACAAACCACACAAATAAAAACATTCCGCCGCCACTCGCAGCAAAACAAACTAAAGGATTTTGTTGCTTTTTTCCATTTCATCTTTACAGTGTCGGTGTAACATATCAAACATGAAGAAACCATGTTGGATCTGGTACCGTGTGATTAGCATTTGTCAAAATACATGTTTTATTTATTGGAGGAATAATTTGATGTATTCAATACATTTAGTGGTAACTGCAGGTTCAGTGTTAAGACAGTAATGCCCTGTGATCGTAGTCAGCCACTTAAAACATGACATGAACTTGCACGTGAAATGTAAGCACACTGTTTCCAGTTGAATTTGCTGTGTTAACATTTTAGCCCACTTCAGACATGAGAATGATAATTGTAATAATTTCCATCCATTGCAATATGAACTAACGCTAACGAGACACATCTTTTTGAGGATAATTACTCTCAAACATGTTGCAGGCTACTGTTTCTGATTTCCAGAACCAGCTAAAACAAACAAAAAAAAGAAACAGGTAATGAAACACAGGTTGAAAATGCCTCTGAACCTCGGCAGCGCAATCACAGTGGAGTGGACACTGGACTACACCCAAGGGCTCATGGGAAACTCTGCGCCACAGTAGTTCACGATAACACCAAACACCAGACGCAGTGACATGAGTCAAGCAGGAAGTCAGGGTGGGTGTCTGCTGAGCGTCCAGAGAAACCTAGATGCTAACCGCTCACCCCCGTACGCCGTCGGACAGCCGCTGAAGTAGACTGAGACACGACAGATGGACAAGTGGAGGAAACACAAAAAAAAACAAGAAAAAAAGAACAGGTTTCCGTAGGAACACCACAAATTGGTAAGATTGTTCGGATATAAAGGTTTTTTCTTTTTTTTTTTTTTTTGCTTGGCAAAGTGCAGCTACAGTCTGATAACATTTCAATGAGCTGCTATAATATGAGATGATGGCAGCTAAGGGGGAAATATTTGGAAAATCTCCTGTGGTATTCCCCCAAAGCAGAACACAGTAACACGGTGTGTCCATCCATCCAGTGAGAGCAGCAGAGTCTTTGATCACAGAGCACAACTCAGGTCTATAATGAATGATTTTTTCAAGTGCAGAAGTCACAAGAAAGATCGGTATTGTAACTGTGAGAGGAGAAGCTGGCTACACTGCCGGGAGAAAGGTCAGCGTTTCATCTGATGAAGTGTTTTGTTTTGTTTGCTATTTTTTTCTCTCTTGGAAGTCCCAGCCTGCTACGTTTGGCTGACCTCCAGGTCATTATGGCAGCTTTCTACACACACACACACACACACACACACACACACACACACACACACACACACACACACACACACACACACACACACACACACACACACACACACACACACACACACACACACACACACACACACACACACAGAGTCTGGCTTTCACTAGTGGCCACGCTAGAAAAGTTTCAATACCTGGGTTTTTCCAGCAGTTACCTTAAGTTTCCATTGGTTTGTGAAATGGGCACATTTTCGCTCACTGACCAGCAACAATAAATTGACTGTGCTGGGGATCCGTCGGGATACTCAATCTTTATTCTTAACATTCAATCCCTGCATTAAGTGATGATATGAATAAGTTGCTCTTTTCGGGCAAGGCCATACTGTAACAAGACCTGAGGCATGGATTTTGCAAGGCTGGCTTCCTTCATTTAATTGACTGGCTTTCCCACGTTAAATGACTTTATGGACCCTCACCTCTCCCATACAGGGGTGGGACAGACAGACAAGGGGCCTGTGAGGACGGGAGGTCCACAAAAACACTGAAAAGAGAGAGAGGAGGGGGGAGCGGTACAGACTCCCACTAATGAAATCCATTTCTACCTTTCACCCCCCTTCTAAAAAGCCTCTTGCATTGTCAAGAGTAAGCAACAGATATCTAGTTACAGAGCCTGATCTGGCTGGGACTTAAAATGAGGGGTCTAACAATTTGAGGGGTGAAAAGAAAAAAAAAGTATGCTGGATGTTGAACAACATACCTCAATTAGAGCAATTTTGGTTTATTTAGACTGAGTTGCAAAGCCATAAACACTGTTGCTGGAACAGTGGGACATATCCCTTGCAAGCTTTTGAAGACTTTTCTTGAATGCATTTTTTTAAAGAGGCAGAGGACGTGGAAAGCTTGGATGAATTACTTGTCGTCTTGCCTCGGATGCATCTCTTCCTTCCGCAGAGTTGAGCGGATCAGTGAAATATCCATCAAATGAAGGACCCGACTGCTTTGGGTTAAGAGGGTTCATCATTGCTCAGAGTCACTGCCAAGTTTTTTCAGGAGGGGACACTCCAGCACAGTGAATGTGCATGACTAGCCAGAGCCACTGACATCCGAAAGACGAGAGGCGACGCAGTGCAGTATCAGATGCCAATTAGAATGAGAACAAAAGATGGTCTTAGTGTTTTTCACCCTAATGAAAAGACAAAATGTTGATCTTATTCTTGCCCATTCTTTCAGGGCTGGTTTTGGCAGCAGTCCTTCCTTTCCCGCAAAGCTGAATGCTGAACCGAAGACAAACAAAAGCTAGAGGACAAGTGAGTGACACTTGGAAACCACCGACTCTGCAGGCTGGTTCCACTGGTCGTCGTGGGACAATCAGTTGAGTTGAACGTACCAACACTTGATGCAAGATAACACCAAAGGAGTCCCAGTAGACCTCAATTTCTGCTTGGAAATTTGGATTTATTCCAAATGGAGCAATAATCTAAGACAACAAGGTTGGAAATGCCCTCGATGTGACCTTGAAACCAGCTCCAGGGTCGGAAACAACTGACGCCACCGCCAATCACTTTGGATACAAGTCCCATCGTCGCTATGCAGGTCAAACCATCCAGAACCTTCACATTATGGAAGTCTATGATTGTGATACTGGATAATGTCCAGTTGTTCGTCTCCCTACTTCCTGGTTCCATTGGTAACTTTACAAATACAATTTTTTAAGTTGAAAAAGTCCCATGAAGGGACATATTTGGTGCTGCTGTTGTTCCTGCTTTTGTGTTTCCTCTTGCTCACTCCGCTGAAATCTACAGCGACGTCTCGTTGAATATTACACAAGCTTGAAAACTTTCGCAGTTCTGAATACCTGCGTCGTCGACGGAACACTCATCACATCGTCATCATCATCACATCGTCATCATCATCATCACTATATAATGTGGCAGAATTCTACTGTGAATCTAACTTTTTGACCACGGCATGCGTTGCACTCAAGTTGCACCAAATCCATTCACTCTCTTGTTCATTTTTCACTCCTTTCTGAGGGCAAAGAGAGAGAGAGATGTCACAAGTGTGAGGACACAGGCAACGTGTCTTTTTGTTTATAGAGGAAACAGGGAGTGTGCATGTGCACTAACACGAATTCTGCCAGTGAACTGCCTCTGAACTGTAATTATCTCTGTCAGCGAGACATATTTTGGCATGATCTGATTTCAAAACATTTTGCGTGAAAATGACTGAAAGGAGCAGTGTATAAAATGTAGTGGCATCTAGCTGTGAGGTTGCAGATTGCAAACAAGCCATCGTCGCTGCCTCTCCTTCCAAGCATGAAGGAGAATCTACGGTGACAACGACTTTTGTGAAAGTTCATTTCTGGAGCCAGTGTTTGGTTCGTCCCTTCTGAACGAAAACGTGGCAATACAACATGGCAGAGGAGTTTCTCCCTATGTAGCTATGAAGGGTTCATTCTAAGGTAAGGAAAACGACAAGATTCTTGGTTTTAGGTCATAATAAATGTAATTATGAATATTATATTCCATTTCAGCCAATAGAGCCTCTAAATCCTACACGCTCCTCTTTTAACGAAACTATCGTAAACGTTTGTCTTTGTCCTCCAGCTCACTGCGGCAGGAAGAAGCAGTGTGATGAAGACGGCTACTAATAATGTCCATTTTATTTTGACCCTCCATCATGAGCGCACACCCTTTCAGAAATACCTTGAAAACGTACATGTAACCCCCTTGATGCTAACTAAGAGATGCCCTGCATAACTAAGAACATAAGCTCAGAAGTCGTGACTAGGGACTCTCTGGCCACAGCACTCAAATCAATAAGCTGTCTACTGAAGCCCGCCCCGCGAGAAGACTACAGACAGATTATGCAGTCCGCCGCTGATCACTTGGCCCAGTAAAAGATCCTACTCAAGTCCTAGAGCAGCAGTCTCCTCCTAATACAGAAGACGTGCAGGGAATTGAAGAGCCAATGACGTCAGCTTTTCACATTCAATTACTTCTAAGTGTTCTTTTCCTCTCCTATGCAAGCATTGGCCTTCTGAGGAATTAAAGCAATCTGGCAGACATAATGTGATGTTCAATGTTAATATGTCAGAGGAATGCCTTAAGTTAGTACATAATATGGATGCTAAAACACTACTGACACTGTTAAGTGAGGTGAGGGGTACACTTATCAGCAAACATCCCTGCTGATGTTGGATTACGACTGTGTTGAATGTGTGTGACAAAAAACTGAAAGCTTACCAAGACACGGAAGAAGTAGAGGTACTCTGCAGCACCGGAGTAGTTTCCACACTCGTACTGGAACTTGGCGTATCTGTACAGTGTGTCCAAGTACTCCTGACGAAACTTCAAGAGAAAGACAGGACGAGAGTATCAATATCACAAACGGAGAAAATGTGAATCGTTGTCAGACCAAGTCAAACGATACGTATAATATTTTCAATTCAAACACTGTACTTTCTCTGTAACTCTGTGCAGTCATAGGAAATTTCAGTTATGCATCATATATATTGGGGTTTTAGGGTAAAGGGGCTGTAGTTTAAATCATAATAAAAAAATAAAAAAATACTTCCGAGCTACAGCAAATGAATTTCAGATGATGTCAACTAAATTGCAAGTCTGATTTTAATTCAATAGTTATTTGTAGCAATAGAATCACGTCCTTGCTCTGGTGGCACACCACTGCCAAATGAATGTAAACACTGCTATATCATATCAGTGGTATTTTGCCAAGAACAGCAAGAGACTATAACGTCTGTAACAAATCTGTCAAGACGTGGTTGTGTGAACTAAATTAGAAGTGCATATGTAAACATAGGACTGTCATTTTGAGGCTACTTGTCTTCCTATATTTAACTGTCCTTCCTGATGTCCAGTATCTCGGAGCAGCGTGCGCTGACGTCAAGCCATTCACTAAGAGTCGGGACAACTGTGACAGGCAGCGGGCGCCTTGGGCCGCCCAAGCCTTTCCCACCGCAGGCGGAGGGACCCTGAGCCTGGCATGTGTGGAGGTACACTGAGGACAGCATGCAAGTCAGCGGGATACCGGAGTGGGAGGGGACCGATGGAGGGGAGGGTAAGAAGCCAAATATCACGGTAAATATAGAACCTCCGGCATTCTTGCGGTTCTATCCACGAGTCCCGAGCTACTCCGTTTATTCTTAACAATTCACCACAGAATGTAAATGTCCACAGAATTTGTGCAAACCATACAAACCCCGAAAATGAGTTAAGGGTTTTGGGAAGTAATTTTGCGTTTCCCTGCTCGGCCAGTCCCTCCCACTTTGCCCCTAAAACAACCATGGGTTCACACAAGAGCCATGGGAAATGCAGGGAAGAAGTGAGATGTCAGCAAACAAGGCCAACTTACGTTGTGCTTTTCTGCCAAATAGTCAAAGAGCATTCGTCCATCCCTGAAAAAAACAAAAAAACAAGACAGATCCTGTAGTTAGAGACCATTTAACTTGAGTCGCCGTTTGGCTGCCATCCTGGTGTTTAGAGCCCCGTTCAGGTACATTTTTCCACTTATGGTCTAAATCAAAAGCCACATAAATGAAGACCATTTCACTTTTAAAACAGTGTGATGGGCTGTTTATTATGTTTGGTTTGGTTTGGTTACTGTAAATCTGTGCTAGCCATGTCTAACAAATGATGTCTGGTGAATAAAGTCAATACGGATTTCTCAGCACAGCCTCTGTGTCTCTATGGGTTTGTCAAAATAAAGGAATGCACTGGCTCTCCGAAACCCTCGCATCCCAAATGTGTTTTACAACTTTGCCTGTGACCTAAAATCTATTTATGTGGACACCACATTCAAACTATGTGTGTTTCTAGGGTCAGTTCACTTTTACAATGGGATTGAATGAGTGTGGATTCCTTGGCAAGCATGTGATGCGTGTTAAATGGATTTCATTTAGGCTGAGGCCAGATTCTTCACTGCTTCAAGACAGGTTATCTCTGCTTGGAGGCTAAAGATGGATGGCTTCTATAAGCTCCTGGGTGACTTCCCTGTAGTGAGGAATGTTGGCCCGCTGTGCACTGCAGGATCACAGATCCTGAAAATGTATCAGAGCCGCTAGCCGCTGCACATGTACCTCTCTGCACAGAATATTATCTACAGCGGGCCTATTCAGCTAGAGGCTACTATTTTATTTGATTTATCTCTGGCCTGAAAATCAGGGTGAACCATAGACATATAAGGATGTAAGTACGTAGGACTGTGCATCTTGAGTCATAGACAATCTGTGTGGGTAACCTTGGCGACAGGATAGTGCTGAGACAAGTAGGATCAGGGAAACCCTGTGTTAGCAACAGCAAGCGCTATAACTGACGGCTGCAGCATTACACCCGCTTTGCCCAAGCCATTCGTTCAGTCAAGCTTTACGTTGCACTCTGGGCCAGCGAGCCACAGAGAAACTCTCGTTAACTAAGCTGACAACAAACTTCATAATGTCTAAAGAGACATAAAGTTGATTGTGAAAATCTCTAGTATAAGAGCGAATGGACTGACAAGTATTTATTCACTCTGCCAGCTGCAACAGGTAAACTCATAAACAGGTGTACTGGCTGCTGTCTGGAATTGATTATAATGACAACATAAGATGAGAGAAAAGGGATGTGCATGACTAGTTTATTCCAATTAGCAATACATCTACTGACATTAAACAGGAAGCGTTATTTGTAGACATGAATTGACAGAGTATTCTGTGTGGCCCACAACCCCATGATTTTTCTATTTGACCCACTTCCAATTGAAGTAGAACACCCCTTATCTCATATTGTCTTTATCATGAAATACAAAACATCAGCAGCATGTTGATTCAAAAACCCAAAAGTGGTTTTCATTACTTTAACAAGTCAAAACAAATGAGAACAGAAATCAGAGGTCATCTTAATGGTGTTTAAAATGCACAGAGTGGATCTAATAATGACAGATTGTTAATAAATATGGTAATAATGTGATTTACTGTGACAGCTGATCTTGGTTTCTGGCTTCAGAAGTTGTCCAAACAAAGCATGGTAAAGTGTAGAGGTCTGTTAGCAAACTGTTCAATAAATATTCTAAGACAAGATGAGGTTTCATTATTCTGTAAAATGTTTTGTGGATCTGTGTCGCTCTATTAACTCTAATGGGATGGCACCAGAGGTCAAATGACAACCCGTGTCTCATCTCCAGCCCTGGATGATCCTCTGATCCAGACATAATGTTAAAACTAGCAACTGCACCAAGTAGAATTTAGGCCACAATGGTGAAAAAAAAAAAAATGGTTGCATGTCCTTTGGCTCGAGCGACAATTCATCATTTGCCCCAGATGAGCTTCCTATTGTTTTACAAATCCACTGGTATGAAGTAAAAAATCACGTATAACTTAAGACAGACGTGACTCCTCATTGAAAAAGAAGATTTCCACTCTACGCCATGCTGACAGCAAACTAACAATAATATAGACCAGCTATTATCAGGCTGCAAATCTCACCTAACAGTTCCTACAAATCTGTGGCTTCAATAAACAAATGTCTGCTGCTGAAGCACAAACGGAAAGAGGACAAAAATGAAAGCTGCTTTTGATTAACTGTCCTCACTCACGCCAAGAAACAAAGGAATCTTAAAGACTGAATATGACCCAACTATTTCAATCACTGTAATGACAAAACAGTCTTAATAAAGTTAACCACAACATCAAGCATCTGTCTTTTTCTAACTTTTGTCTTTGATGACTTCGCTCAACAAAAACCCCTGAAAAGGCTAAATCCATTTTACATTTAAAACGCAGTTCCACCGACTCCGGGGGAAAAAAAAAAAACTATTGCAATGCTGATGTGCCATCTACTGTTTCAAAAAAACAGTTTATACTAATCCTAGAATCATGGCACTAAGACCAGCAATATATTTGACAACCTCACTAAAGCAAATCATGTCTTGCAGAAAATCTGTTTTGGGATAACGATTAAATAAAGAGGAAAGACACCAGTTTTGGTTAGAAAATAACAGGCCGTACCTGGTGGACTGCATCTGCCTTGTTGTCTCCGGGTCCTCAAACATTTTCACAATGGGCTCCGTCTCCGACTGCAGCTGCTTCAGCTGGGCTACAACCTCTGTCCTCTTCTCCCTCAGCGCTGACACAGGGAGGATAAAGAAAGCGATTAACCACAGCAACACCATAAAGCAGCGTGTACAGGGTCAGCGTCCCGGTGCTGAAAACGCTGTAAAACGAGGTTTACTGCTAAATCAATTCTGAATGGGGTGTGTGGCGTAGTGCAGCAGCCCGTTGCGGTTCTTATCAAGCAACATTAATAAATCCCTTGGTTTATGTGTGCGTTAGCTCCGGAGAAGGAGGGATGAGCAGCGTGCACCCACCAAACCTCCAGACTCACTGTGGGGGATGTCCTTGTCAGAGTAGAGGCTCCTGTACACGTCCATGGCGAAGTCCACCATGTTGGTGTCGCTGAGGAGATCCAACTTTCCGTGAAGCAGCTCCTTCTCATTGTAGATCTGAAAAACACAGCAAATAACAGAAACCAGAGGTGGAGGAGATGTTGTTGTTGGACGTTATTATCCGACCAGGAGGTTGTTTTTTTTACTAAATTACACAAGGCTGATGGATTATGTTTCTAATTTCATAATTATTTTCAAGGCACAAGGTATTTGCTGGGTAACTGAACGTGGCCCGTGTTTCTCCTAACTTCTGATAACACCGTTTTAACACCTCGTGGTTTCGTCTCAGCCTTCAAGAGGAAAAGTAGCTGATGCTGATGTTAGCTTCCTGAACAAACCTCGAGGTTAGCCGAAGCAAACGTAGTCTGATGGCCGTGAAGTTGTGTTCAGATGTTTCCCGACCGTTAATGTAAACCCTCCAAACTGTCGCTTAATTATAACCTTTGTTGTTGTTGTTGTTGTTTTATGGTAAATTAACCACTTCTCCAGCTTTCTAGGGGTTAGCATTGCCCGAGATAGCCTGTTTGTGCGTGTTTCGTCACCCGGCGTGTCCCCGCTGGGCGGAAACATCGTTCATCTGTAGAAAGGTTATCGGGACGGAAACACCGCCCGACAACTTGTGTGCAATCTGCCGCTGCGAGTTTGGGAAACGCGCGCTCCTACAAACCGTCTTTGGCTGTGCGAAAAGCGCGAGCCCGATGGAAGCAGCGTGAAGCTGCTCCAAATTAAAAGAGCTTCCGATACAGACTTTTCAAATGTACGAAACAATTGAAATCTTTCGGCAGCTCACAATGCAAAATACGTTTCACGGCGTGTTTATTTCGCGGCGTACATTCACGTAATCGCTATTAAGTTGTCCCGCAGCCGTTTATTGTGTGTATTCCCCGACAGTTTCCACGTTTTTTCCCTCAGGGGTGCTTTTATTTTGAAAGCACGTTTCTGTATTTCCGCCTACATTCCGGTGACGTGACGCTTCCTTCCGCCGCGAGAGAAAATGTGGCCAGCTCCTCGGCGCGCGTGGCTTTTACAACTCCTCGAAACACGTTTACTGTTGGTTAAAAATGGCACCAAAGAAATGAACCGTGGTGTTTATGTGTAAGTATAGTTCGTACCTCTTTTACAGACAGGAACTCCAGCAGAGGAAAAACGAGATGACGGTCTAAAAAGTGGGCAATTTTGGTGGTGAGGTCGTAGTCCGCCATGTTTGCTCCGGGGGAAAGGAAGAGGAAGTATGACGCAGCTGTGTGGAGAGAGACGGACCAATCAGAGACACGCTCAGTAGCCCCAATGAAAAAACAGGATCGAGATGCACAAAGATAGAAACCTTTTTTTTTTTTGTTCTCTCCTTGCACAATTTTTTCAGTTTATTATTTTTTTCACTTAGACTGACGTGCTTATACAGTTCAGTTGTGTCATTGTTCACTGTTTTCCCTGGTGGCAAATTCGCCTTTTAAACCACTTTCATTTCCAGTCATGCTTTTACAGGGTGCAACTTATTCCTATAACGTAGGGATAACATTCATTCCTGAAAGACTTGTGAAATCTTTTCATTTTTATACAAATGGACTGGAAAATGGGGGGGGGGGTGGCATTGTCTTATTTAGTATGTACAGTAGGTTAAATTGCATTTCAGCATTCATTCAATGGAATGGTTAATCTATAGCTCCCTGTTGCGGAGAAAGGGACTCAAGTTTCACGAGCATTTTTACCCTTTCATTTTCAAAGTTGTTTCTCATGTAGGAAGTATGGAAGTGTGGCTGTTTTTTTTAATTTATTTTCCTTTTTCACTGCTTTCTCAGAAGGATGCATGACTGTAACTTGTAAACCTTTCAGAATTCCCATAATTTTCTTGCGGTGTTGATATAGTGAAACATTTCATTTGCAAAGTCGGATCCAAGTGAACATTTTGTTGATTGTGAAAACATAGGCTTTCCTCCAGACACCACCAATATTTCTCCTGAAAGCTTGTGCGTGGCTTCTTTATGAGACTAAAACCCTTTGAGGGCAAATGTAGTCATGATTAACTGCCACTCAGAAGCCTGCGAAACTTTAATGAAAACAAGCGGCTTATTTCCGATCATTTGATTTTCCAAAAGTTTAGAATGTCCTCTCTGTGCATCTGGACCGTCCTCCGTTGTCCTCCTTCATTTCAGCAGCTGCCTCATAAAGGTGCCCATGTGTCGACCATACCCGGCCGACAACAGCCAATATCAGCTACTAAATGGCCCATCTCTAATAGGTCTCACTACCGCCTTGTTTTCTCGACAACCACACGGTGCTTCTTGTATCCCCACACAATTCTTCCCTTGTTAGCACTGCTCTCTCTCTCTTCCACCCTCACTTCTCCCGCCGCCTGACGACAGGTAGAAATGAGTCATAAACAGACACCACTCACCGTGGCCAGCTGCTGTTTTACTGGGTGCTTCTGACCCCGCGGGCTCTCGCTCAGTCGCAGCTCGCTTTAAATGAAAAAAGAAAAAACACAGCTTGTACTGTTGCTGAAACCTCTTTTGTGTCGACTGCTTCGAAAGGTTGCGCAGTAAAAAGAGTCATCCACTCAATCATTTGGTCTGTTTGGCAAGTGTCATTTTGGAATTTGCTTCAATTACATCATTCGTAGATTTTATATATATTGCCAGTTTGGCTGCTGCTACGTTGGCTTTATAAGTTCGTGATAAAATACTTTCGGTGCTACAGTTTTCTTTAGTTTTCACTAATGTCAGTACATATAACTCCTCTCGTATATTTTCTATACTTTCACTGGTGCATTTCTGCTCAGTAATTTCTTCAAGTATTTGAATTGTTGAATATGTTTTGTTTTGAACTTTAGTGTGTGACTTTTACTGTCAAGCTCTCGCAAACGCTGATCTAAGCCTATCACGGTAAATCTCTCTGTATTTCACTTCATACAGAGTTTATAAAGCTGATGTCTGGTGAGACATCCTCGTGCTGTATTAATGGACAGTGAGTATGCTCTATGGGTAGAACAGTGACTTCCACCAGCCAAGCCAGTTTAGCCGTATGCTAACTCGAATGGCAATAGAAGAATTCACTTTTCAAATGTTATCAGACCGTTCAAATTGTGATGGTGGAACGAGTCATTTTGTGGGGGGGATTGTGATGCTCAAAATAATTTATCCAACATTTTCCAGCTGCAACAACAGTGACACAGAGGGCTAAAACTATAAGGCATGTGTCAACAGTGTTTCTGTGAATACTCCCAGTGGCAAAAGAGATATACAATATGTTTGCCACTGCAGGTTTAACACATAGAATCATTTCTACTCACTTTTGTGAGAAGCCATAATATTTATATTTGCACTATTTCCTCAAAGACCCATACTTACAGAATATATTTGGCTTTCTTCACAAAAAAAAAAATTAAAGTTAGGGATTGTGTTACTTATATAAGGGAGCATGAAAGGGGCTTTTGTTGTTTTGTTTAAAAAATAAATTCCTCCAAAAACAAAATTTTAAAGGTTACAATATATTTAAACTGGTGTTTACAATTGAACAAGTTGTACCAATTAAGTCCTGCAATAAAATGTACAATATATTAATATGCAGATATTATTCTGAACCATTGAGGTTGTTTTTTTCTAAGTCTACAGGAGGGTTAAAAGAAAACATGAACGACCCTCAGAATATCTTTCTTACAGAGTGAGACTTATGGTTCTCACGACCCCAATCACTTTCATACAGACCGTTACCAAGCACAAAAACCTCCATGTGTCCTTCCAACCTTAATTTATTGAAAAATGATCAAAACCCAGTAACTGCTCCTTTAAGAAACATAAACATGTGCACATATTGTCAATTCACAGTGTAATGTGAGTTGTATACTTACATTTTATGTGCAGGCAATAATACTTGTTATTACACAATATTGAATTAGGAAGCAGCGGGAGCATATCTTTCACTGGTGTAGGCAAAGCCAATAGGCATTCTCAGATAAGTTAAATGCCACAAGCTAAATCCAAAATGACAAGAAATGAAGTGTTTCAAACACTGATATGAACGCCAAATTGCATTGGTTTCTCTTGTTTCAACCAGCCAATTCTCACAAGAAACTAGGTCCTTGGGAGTTAGTATTTTGGAAAACATGTGGAGGGGAATTATCTTTGCTTTCTTCTGATTTAGTTTCAGATTTCTTTCCCAAAGCTACACTAATGTCATGTGCCGATAACATAGTCAACAATAGTCTTTGAATATTCTCGGCAGGACATGTAAGAAAAATAAACTCTCCCCCTTCACAGTGTTTAGTTAATTGCTGTCATCTAACCCTCGGCCTTGACCATCTTTTACATTTGCTAGCAGAAGTCTCAGATATACTGAAATGCGCAAATCAAACAATCCTAGCCACCAAACATCATTAGGGCCTGTACTATGCCCAAGCCATATTTGTTAAAGGGTCCTGTGCCAGCTTGCTCATCCATCCTCTCAGAGAGAAGTCAAACCAAACCCATGATTTGCAGAAATTTGGGAGAAGTGGGCATGGGACGATTGAGACAAACAATAGAACAATTCACTGGGGGATAGATTCTAATAATATATAGTGACAGCTATACGGATAAATAAACTGCAGGAGGAAGCGAAAGGATAATATATGATAATGTACTGAAACTGGGGTGACAAGCTCTAAAGAGCGATGGTTATGGAGAACCAAACTGTTCCAACTGCTTAAAGTAATAGTATGTTAGAGAACATTGTTCTTGCTAAGCGTGAGATGAGAAGAAAAATGCCAATCTTACTGTATGTCTGTCCAGAATAAAGACTGGAAACAGAGCAAACCAGCTATCATTGTTTTTACACAAGATTAAAAAGTTGCAGTGACTTCCTGGAAGTCATCGCACCCGTCAAAGAAATAGTCCCACATATAACCCCTTTTAAAATTAAAGTTTTACAGTTATTACATTTCAGTTTTGCATGAATTGAACAAACAAGATAATATGTGTTTGTTATCAATCTTTAAAGGTGCTGGAAGGCGGATTTTGTTACCTTCAGACAGAGCCAGGCTCTGTACCTTGAACATCCAGATATGAGAGCGGTATCAATCTTTTCATCTCACTCTTGGCTATGAAGCTAACAAGCATGTTTCCCAAAATGTCGAGCTATTCCATTAAGGCTGAGGTTATTTAATTGCGCTTGGTTTTTTCAAAAAGAAAATCCTACTTAACTTTGATTGTTGTTTGTCAGATTCAAACTCTGTGCGGATACAGTTCACGGTGGTCTGTATTACAACGCAGCTATGTCCTGGCAGTGTTTCTGCAACTTTGTAATCTCCCCCTGCCAAGGTGCTTCACAGTCAACTCAACCAAAAGGGTAACTAATGGTTCGCTCGCAGCAGCTCCTGTAGTGCTCATCCAGGCTAGTGGATGAAAAGGTTTGGGCTAAAGGCTTATCAAAACTTTAAACAAAGCCCATGAAAGTGGAGTAAATATAAACAGTCATCCACCATTTCTGACTTTGTAAATCGAAGCATGTGTGGTTGTTTTCGTAGGACAAAGCAGTCACAGGCAGTGACGGCTTTGACCACACATGACATCCAGGTTCAACGGCGGTATGCTGTCGGGAACACCAACACATTTCAGCATGCACAACAGCGATCCATCATCCTACGTGTTTGCCTTGCAGAACACACTCCTCGGCCTTAATGGGATAAACTTAAAGGGCGCTGGAGTGACGGGCCAAATATTCCATGAAAAACCTCAGCTCTCCGGTTCCCTGAAAGCTTTCTTGGTCAACAAATGAATCCAAGAGAGGGAGAGGAGATGACACTGCCAAAGACACCCACCACTGGCCTCCTTCTAATATCTGTCAAAATATAAATCAATAAGATTTGAAGACAAATGACTCGGCGCTGGATGTTGCAAAGCCAAGCATCCCTGCTCTGACTCTGAATTCCAGCATCTCATATGAATTTCAATGATTCTTTTGTAAACTTTTTAGATATGCATCACCTCACTCCGAGCACATGTCAGGTTATAAATCAGCGGCCCACACTCTTGATCGGGAGCCCAGTGCTGACTTCAGCACTGTCACACTCGATGGCGATAGAATGAAGGTTATCGACGGGGCCTATGGGCCAGAACACAATACAAACTCCCAGGGAGTGCCCAGTGGCACCGGGTATGGCAGAACATCTGTGCAACACATGTCCACTGTACAAACAAGGAGGGAATTGTACTCAGCAATATCACAGGAGGCTCGCAGGGGAGTCGATCAATACTTAACCCCGCTAATCCGTCCTCAACAAGATGAGCTCCCATCCTCTCGTTATGCACAACTTCACTTTTACTCTGTAATTTTCTTTGAGAACATGACATTACAGAGAACATGGCGCTATCTCCAAATTTGCGGCCTTACCAGAAAAGAAAAGCGAAATCTGATAACTCCAGATTATCTCGTGTAGTTATAGACTTCCACTGAACAGGGGATGGGATTTGAATACTCTTCTTCTCGTGTATTTAACATTTCTGTAATAAATGCTATTGTATGAGTGGAGGGCAGTGAATAAACCCTCTTTTAAAACAATAGGAATGCAGTAAGACCCGTGAACAATAGCTGTGGCATTCATGGATGTCAGAGCTCAACTCACACCCCCTGAGAAGATGTAGAAGTGCTTTATATTTCCAAATTGGATCGATACAAAAAAAATGCTGCTGGAATGAACAAACTCAACCAGCTGCCGCAACTTAGAGTGAAGATGATGATGATGTGATTCTTGGATGTGAATGAGAAAAAATGCTCAATGTTTGGCTCTGAGGTGTCAAAATTGTCACGTCACTGCCAAGCCCTTTCATAGAGATGAAACTTTCTCTTTAATAAGGCTGCACAAGGGTTATGTAAGCTTAGGCTCCAACGTAAAGTCTTCCAATATGACTTTTTTTTCATAAAATATATTTGTTATTATAATTTCCAGGAGGAGCAGAGCAATCTGTTCATTTGGAAATCAACGTATGGAAGATCACTTGTCCTGATGAATGTGACAGATCACCTGCAGTCTCTGCTCAAGTCTGCCGATGTCACGCAATGTAATGTCAAATCCTTGCTCAAATTTAATGAGCAGGCATGACCGGCTATTGAGCCCGATCCAGCAACACACATTTCATGAGGTGATGCTCCAATCCACAATAAGCAATCAGGCTACTATACAGCTGGTGTCAGGGGAGCAATACATCCTGAGCTTCATGCTGTTCGAGTACCGTCAATTACCAGCGTGGTGCTGCTCTGACGTGGGCCCGAGTATTGTTCTTGGCACCGAAGCCAGGAGAGAGAAGAGCAAGGGAGTGAGGAAGCCTAATTGTGATGTGCCATAATTTCCCGCTTGGGGCCTCTCAAGTCAGGATTTGGGTGAGGTCAAAGGTGCAATAGAGGGAGTCCATCACAGGCACAGCGTGCTGAAGTCATCTGTACAGAGTTATTCGCGGTGAGGTGAAAGCAACTTGGTCAGACAGGAGACCTAATCAGATTTCAAAGTAAACACAGCGCCGCCGGCTCCACAAGGCTGAGTCCAAACATTGTTGCTAATTGCATCTGTCTTCATTTTCCGCAACTCACTGTACGACACCAACGAAAGAGAAATCTAGATGGAACAGGAACTAGTTCAAAACCACAGAGAGCACCTCAATGTTACCTCAATTTCTAGTCCATAACTGTTCATTTTAGAGATTGCCAACTCTGATTGCTTCTGTCAGAAATCAAAATATAATGTCTGTGAAGTGTTTCTACATGGAATATTTCTCTTTTTTTCTTCTTCTTCATACAAAGAGACTAAAAAGGAAAATATATATATGCTTGTCCCATGCGCCATATGTGGGAGCTTCCAGAGCATGGAAACCTACGTAAGCACCAGTCAAGTCGAACAATTTGGGTTTTCAAATGGCTGCAATTGATCTCCCATATTGTGACATTTCTGTACAAGAGAGCTGCTCCAAGTTAAACAGGCGCCTTATGTCAAGAGGCTTTTTTTCACCACCACATCCAGATGCATATCAAAGTTATGGACAGTTTGTTAAAAGAGCGCTTTTATCATCGTGTCCTGAAATCCCAGGAGTCACACCCGCTGCATGGTGTTTATTGCAGGTCACTATTAGGGCCCTAGACCTCAATGGCACCTTGGCAGACAGGGGAAGCCCTCTACCCCTGAGGACAGCGTGTGATTGTTTTAATGTGGTAGCCTTGGTATTTCATGTTCCAGCAAAAACCCAACCACATATCAACTGACTGCCATGTGCAGACTTGAAAATTACAAGCGAACAGATCGCCAGAGCTGAGCGTAACTTAAACTGTGCACAGTGTTATTATTTGTATCCCTGACAGGGGTGATGACATTTCATCATTCTGTTGTGCACTCGCAGTTGCCCATTACTGATGATGCTGTTTGACCATATCAGTGTCCTTCAGGGGAAAAACAAAAGCCTCGCCTCGATGCCCTTTCACAACAGAGCATCGACAAAGTATGCATAACAGCCGGCTATGTGCAGCGAGCACCACTGGATATGACATCAGATCTCTGAAATGTCTCTGTAAGCAAGTTTTTGCTGAGTCCATCAACAAGTGTGTAATGTGGTAAGAGAGAAGTGTGTAAGCAAGCATACACAGCGAGGGGATGAGATTTACAGAGGCTCCTGAGGGAAATCAGGATAAAATGGTAGATGTGCTTGGAAAGCACATTTCATATTTTCAGAAGAAGCTGATAGATTCCAGCCGAGTGTCCTACCCAATACTTAGAAGGGGAATTATATAAAAAAGGGAAATGGAGCATGAGAACGACATCATCTGGATTGTGAATGTCTGCTGTAGCCTACTAGTCATCATGGTGTTACTGTCTGCTGAACAGTGCATTCTGTATGCATGTCGGTTTACAGTATAATCACATTCGTGACATCCACAACATGTCATTATCACCAGTTTGAACTCAACCTGAATGTAAATGATGGGAAAAACATGTGTTATGTTTCTCGATGTCAAGTGAATCATGTCACATCTCAAAGCATTATAGAACAGAAATTAAATACATGTACATAAATAAATAAATAATAATAATAATAATACAAATAATAATAATAACAATCCATTAAACAAAAGAAGATAATACAAATAATATTTTATAAACGTCAGGACCGCCTTCGGATGACGAGCCCGTGACGTAGGCATGCTGTATGTTGTCATAGGAGAAAAGATGGCGTCGGTATCGGAAATGTACGATGTAGGATGGGAAGGTAGGACGAAATATAACATCGATTCTTCTCAAGTGTCACTGAGGCATGTTTTCATATTTTCTGAAGGCATCCGGCGCGTCCTTGTGCACGTAGAGCCGCCGCTGTCCCACAATGAGGATCCGACCCAACGACACGGCGTGGAAAGTAGTCGGCTAACGCTCAGTTAGCACGGTGTGCTAACCTATCGGTTTTGTGCATCCAGATGATAATCCCGGTTTAAATGCTCCCAGGTTCAGTTCAGGTAATCAGGTGATGATCGTGTAGAAGCAGCGGTGGTTAAACAATAGACAGCGATGTTTGTCTGTTTAAAGACAACCCCCCCCACCCACACACACACACCTACACGTCTGTTAGCACGTTAGCATGGTCATGTACTGTTAGTAATGGCTCCGACTACGGTGACGCTGTTCATTATCTTTGATCACAGTCATCCTCGTGGTTTTAATATCTTTGTCCGCAGAGATGAGAGACAAGCTGCGGAAATGGAGAGAAGATAACTGCAGAAATAGTGAACAGATAGTGGATGTTGGTGAAGAGCTCATCGGTGAACACGGATCTAAACTTGGAGATGACAGTAAGTGTGCCAACGCTGAATAAATAATCATATCATTTCACATCATTACGGAGAAATTACGAGCACAAGTACACACTGAAGAGTTGGCATAATACCACCACACGCTTTGTTATTTTCTCATACAAGATTGAGAGTCTTTTATTTAAGTTTGTTTTGTAACATTAAAACCGGTGACGTAACAAAAGAGAAAAGGATGGCCTTCATGGTAAACTCACTGGAGCAGAGGAAACATCTTTGTTTTGATTATAACACAATGAACACTTTCTTACATTCCCCTTGTGGCAGCTCTCGCATCACTTTGTTGAGATGCGTGCAACTTTTGTTCACAATTTAAAAACACCGTTGAATGTGAATTTCTTGTTTTGTAGAGTCTAAAACCGCTGAATATCCTTCAGTAAAAAGAGCCAGGCAAATGGTATTGACTATGAGTTCATCTGTACGGCGGTGGGAGATAGGATTGAACTAAGTGGGTGATTTTCTGCTAGCTACGTTTTTTTTTTCCTCTCCTCTCTTCTGTGGTATATATTTTCCTTTGGATACATTTCTGAACAGGATGCTCAGTTTCCTGCGAAGTGGAAAACACAGATAGACACAGTAGTTGTGGCTGACAAGACGAATCCAGGAATCCAGGATAGCTTACATTAAAGAGATGCGTAGGTGATTAAAGGCTGAAGGATAAAAACTTACTTTGGCAAAGGATGAATGGAGACAGATTAAGATTTTCATATCTTTTGGTTTGTTGGATAGACAACTTCACGAATAATAATCAGGTATATTATTAGTGAAAGCAGAAAATTACTTTAATCCTGACATACCGTAAACAGGAATACAGCACTAGACAGTAACTTTAATGGTGTAATAGTAGGCGTAGTCTGTTGCATGGCACCATTGTACAGTAGGGGTGTGCCATATCATATCATAAACGATAATATTGGTGTAATTCTAATTATTTGATTTAATTTATTTAATCTTTTGTCTCGTTGAGGTAATGATGTCATACTGTTGTGCAGCTTAACAGTATGATGTACGTTACATACGTAACTAAACACAGCAACAACAAACATGGCTGAGTGAGGCTCCACGGTGGAGTTAAGTTATTCCTAAAAAAAGGTAGCAAGTTGTTTGGTTACTACAAATCAGATGTACAACAAAACACGGTAATATGTTCATTTAGACATATCAAAATCGAACACTTTGTTTTGTGCCAGAACGACACTGAATTTTTTTGGGCCGATGTTGATACCAATTTAAGGGAGTAGAAAAATTCCCATATTGATATATTGGCTGATATTTTTTTTTATATAGAGTATAGACAAACATTTTTTTTGCAAATATCCCTCAAATGTGGTCATCAAACACTTGTGACAAAGAAATGTAATGGAGGCAGGATATTTTACAGTTTGTTGTTCGGGTTGACATCAGTGCACTGAAACAGTGAACTTCATTTGGAATTAAAATAACTCTAAATGAAGAAATACAAAATAGAACAATTTCTAATTTACTACAGACATTTTTATCTGCATTATTTTCTGTAAAAAAAAGTTTTCATGTTGGCCAACATATATGTCTATACAGATAAATCTGTGATAGGCCAATATCAGCCAGTACAATTGACCCTCTAATATATTGGTCAGGCTCCACCATTTTGTTGCAATTGCATGTTTTTGAAATTAATAATAATATTTTGTCAATATTTTCTTATATTGTCGCTATTACAGAAATATCATGGCATTACTTTCGGGCCATACCACCCACCACTAGTGTCCATTACACTGTTCATTTCTTCAGAATTTATTTTTGACGCAATGACGAGTTTTACCTACAATAAACAAATTAAAGGTCTTGGTTTCCTTTGTAACCAAACTGTCCTGCTGCAATGCTCCATAAAACTCTCCCTTTTCCCCGAGTCATTATGATTCATACAGTCCTCAAAAGCGGCGGATAAACACTCAACATGCCATGCTTTTATTGAAACCAGCTCTTAAATTGGCTGTGAAATGAGGAGGCAATTATCAAAACAAGAGTTGGAATCATTAAAGTCCCGAAAAACTCCAGGCATTTGTTTGTTTTGGCATAACCTGCCCGTTTTTGGGTGGAGCTGGGTTTTATTATTCTTTTCAATTAACGGGTTGTTCATTTGGCTGAACATGTCCAGTTTGCTTGTCAAATCTGTCTGTCTAACATGCTGTATTGATTCCATTAATTGGATTCTGTTGCCAGACTATATTAGTCAGCATGTTATAATGTTTCAGTTGACTGAAAGAAAAAATATTTCAATAAACATTTCATGGTTTTAGAGCTGACCACAGAGTGAAACATGTTAAAGGAATGGTTGTGCTTGTACTGTTGGTGGTGCTCAACATATACCAGGGCTGAAATTTTCAGACTTTCTGGAGAATGATTTCATTTATCTAAAAGAAAAAAATCACATTTGACTATATTAAAAGTATTTATGTATTAAAAAGGTCTTTGTACAAGAGAAACCTCATTAAACATCATGCAGTAGGAAATAGACAGAATTGTTAAAGAGACACCGTTACATCATTCATAAATAATTCTTCCTTAATAAATTTTAGTCGCAGTAAGAAAAAGTAAATATTTAGAATGTTCATGTAAATATATCGCGAATGCATTAACGTCACCCACTGATCAAATTCATTTAATAGCGTGTTTCTGTTGAAACTGATACCTACCTTTTTTGTGGTTAATCAGAACAGACACATGATGTTGTTAACCCAACCACATGAAGCTGTCCAAACCTGCTTTGGTATGAGATCTATAGTAACTGTTAACACAGTCGCACCACTCAGGCCAAATGAGGATTTATAGACATATTAGTGCAGCTACTTTATTTTCACAAAGCATCAACAGTGTGTTTCTCAATGTTAGCAGAGGTTCTTATTCAAAAAGTAGCTCCCCTCTTTTCAAACCACCCGAAGTGTGTCTCTTCTCCTTTTTTCTTCTGGTACTGTAAAATATCATCTTTTCCATCTTTCATCCATGTGAGTACAGAGTGTGCGGAAGACATCTAATAACGAGGAAAACAAATTAGAAGTGAGAGTGGAGGGTAATTTTCACATCGTCCAACTTTATTCTTAAATCCAAAGGTGATTATAACAACGTTTTTCCTTCATAATGGTACATTTAATGTCCTTAAGTGTAACATGAGTACTGAAATTAAATTAGTTTTACTACCAACTAACTGCTGGCAAATAAAAGGCATGGCTAAAGCCTTGCACAAGGGTGTTGCATATGTCAGTGTTTTTGCGTTTGTGATTATTATGGTTATTATGAATATTGCGGTGCTGTCCAAGTTTTAAATGAATGCATGTTTTTGAAGGTTTTCTTCGATGTATGTCATAAAGAAAATAGTAAATGTAGCATTATGTGCTAATGAAATGGAACAGTTCTTTTTTTTAATGGACTCTTAAGCCGTTGATTCACATCATGAAAGCTGGTTTATGTGAGTAAAAAACATCACTGGCAGCTGTTGGGGACCGACTCTCAGTTTGTACGTCAAGTGTACACTTCGATGTATAATTTTTTTTCATGTTACACCACAGTGGAATGGAAAGGGCGTTAACACTGTCTTCTTTGTCTGTCTCTTCTGCCCAGTATGGATTATTTATGAGCAGGTGATGATCGCAGCGCTGGACTGCAGTCGGGATGACTTGGCTCTGGTGAGTTTTTACCGTGCTTCCTCACACACCCAAAGAGCTTCAAAAGCAATCGTTCAGTCTCTCGCAGCCATTCCTGCTTTGCGGCACCCGCGCTGCCAAATGTGAAAATCTGATTTTTATTTGGCCAAGTGGTATTACTCTGTCTGTACTTTGGAAAAACAATTTACTGAGAGTTGGAATTAGAGGGTGTAGCAAATGAGTGGAGAAGCATGCTTCAAGTGTTAGCTGAACTTGGCCATCATTTATGGAGTTCAACATTTTTTCCCCCCGTAGGATTTAGTTGCCATCGTAAAGCTTCATGTGATGTTTCGGGGTTTACGTTTAGAAATGTTCACTTCTCTGAAAAGGGTCAAATCTTCACGGGACAGAAAAAGACACAGCAATTGAAATGGTTCTTCTCCAATCAGTATGGATGTGACGACTCCCCCTGGCTAAATGAATGACTCATTGAGTACCGAGAAGGCAGAACTCAGTCATTAGAATTAGCTGTCTGTTGGCTATCCTCTCAGCCCTGCTGCCAGACTTTTAAAAAAAGCACAAGGACCATACTTGAGCTGATGAATAGCAATCCCAGTCACACTGCAGATTTTTTTCCATCTTCATTCAGGATAATGCCGAATGTTATTGTAACCATTCCTCACGTCTTTCACTTCTCTGTGATCAAACCGATTCCTGCTCTGCGTAGAGGAGGAAGAAAAAAGTAGCAGCGCAAATCCTCACTCTTCTTTTTATAGTAGCAAACGTGCTTGTTTAAATGAGTAACAGAGAAACAGCAGATTCTCTAACATCTTTTGACAGTTTGTTGTTTCATCAGTGAATTATGTTTGTTTAGCTGCAATACGGAACAAGCCTGACATTTTCAAGACACGTGATTGGTATCAGAAAACCATGGCTATTTGTGTGAGCACAAGAGTGTAACATAAAGGTTCTATAATTGGTCTCTCTCCTGCCCACATCCTTTTACAGACCTGTCTACAGGAACTGAGGAAGCAGTTTCCAGATAGCCACAGAGTGAAGCGATTAACGGGCATGAGGCTGGAAGCTTTGGAAAGGTAAGCATTAGACACCGAGAGAGAAGAGGAGGCACAAAACAAACAAAAAAAGCACAGTCAGTCATACAGTTCTGTTTGGTACTTTGGGAGGATCAGGGGGAATGAAAGTGTTAGCAGATCCTAAGTGGTACAATGGTCTGGGTGTGTGTGAAGTACAGTATGTGTGTGGGGTACAGTGTGTTTATGTTGGATCACCCAGCATTCCTTTTGGAGCAGAGGGGAGCGGAGAGAGGAAAGGTTCAGTGCGGGGTAGTCCTGTGGCCCTTTAGCTTGAGTTAGGGATTCCCGGGAAGGAAGTGGTTGGATCCCACTGTTATTCTGGGGGTCCCTCAGTCGTCTCTGGTTTCTGTTCCACTGTTGTTTCCTTATTTTGTTACTCCTCCTCTCTCTCAGTTTTTTCCCCCCCTCTTTCCCCTCCCTATTTTCATGCTTTACTGTCCTGTTTCGGTCTCTGTGCTGCGAGTATGTCTTGGCCCTGTAAATATTGACATGTCGCCACAATCACAATGGAGGGCTCGAGGAAGAAAGATAAACAGGGGTATTTCAGTCTGCCCTGAGCTGAAGTAAGGGGAATTCAATCTGTTTACTACCTCGCTCACATTCCCCGTCCAGATCACCATTGCTGGTTTATCGGTTATGTCAGAGTTTATGTGATAATTGAGAGTGATTGCTTCGGCACTGTCAGATTAAATAAACGGCACACAGGGATCTAATTGGCAGCAGACAGAGCTGCACATGAATGACACAGCTTCAAACAGTAAGGCCCCCCCCCCCCACACACACACACACACATACACACACTTTGTTCCTAAATAAATAAAGCAAATCAAAGTGGCTCGTGAGTGGTTGCCTGGTGCCATCTGAAATCTCCCAAAGTGTGGCTGAGTAATAAAGTGAATGTGAGGGAAGCATCAGCGCTGGAAGTGGGGCTGCTCATTGCTAATGGGAACCAGAGTTGCTTCTGTCTGTTGCAGCCGGTGGGCGGGACAGTTTCTGATCACAGAGCCGTGCCTTTGGCTGCTGAGACGTCAGCGTTGCAGATTGCCACGAATAGAAAAAGGATTCGGAGTCATCCTTCAGCGCATAATTAGACCTGACAAGTGAAGTGCACATGCCTCCTGTTGCTAGATTTCTTTCCAGTATGATTTGATATTTACAGCTCATAAATTTCTCCGTTAAACAGAATCGCGTGGGCTCTGTCCAACAGTTTGAGGCGCACTGTGTTGGATATTGTTGCTTATCAAATTCATGTGGATGTGCTGGGGTATAATGTATGGGCCAAGAGACAGACAACTGAACCAGCAATTTAGCCGCAGATCTGGACAGATGTAAAAGCAGCAATTTCATTTGTTTATAGGTGAAATCCAACTGAATACAATCAAATGAAAATCCAATCTTCAAAACAGGCGGCTCTGTTTGTATTGATTTCATGACTCATTGTGAAGTGATATAAGCCTCTCACAATCTCGGCTGTGCGACCAGCAACTTAACTTAAACGAGTGTTTATTTCTTCCTTCAGATCACCACTGATTTCAATACAGCCCGACTGTAATCACAGAGACCTGCCACGCTGTATACAGAGACTTGATTAGCTTAAACGCTGTTTGATTTCCCCACCACCTAATTCTGCCCGACTGGGATTGGTTAACAAACAAATTTGTATTCTCTTTCTCCTTCTGAAGGTACGACGAGGCCAACAAGCACTACGATGCCATTCTCCAAGACGACCCCACCAATACGGTAAGACGGAGACGCAAGGCAAGAAAGGGAAAAGTCCCTCCGCTCAGCGTTGTACTTTGCTTCACTTTGTGGTCTCAGCTTTTTGGAGGGCTTTAAATCTGTCGAGGCGCATTGGTGTTAGTGGTGGGAGTTAGCTAAGTTAAACTCCCCTTGGCCTTTCTGGCCTCGACCGCAGCGCTGATCAGCCTATCACCCACACAACTGAGAAGTGTTTCGGTGAGGAGGCTGGTTGGGGGAGGGGGGGGGTGATTCATGGCCATGGTCAGTGGCAGACATGTTTGGTGGAAGTAAAGCGTAAATAAAGGGCCGGTCTTTGAAGATGGTGATTTACAGGACCTTTCGGACCCCCACCCTGAGTGAACAGGGCTAAGTTGCTGTGCCGCCATCTCCTTTGCAGGCTACTGGCTTCAGGTGCACAGTGTGCTGCGAGCTAAGCAGACAAGTCTGAAATAAGCCTTGTTTCTCCGAAGCTCTCTCCTCGCTATCGGCTCAATTTTCTGGTCCTCTCTTTGAAATGACTTGCAGAAGCTCGTCTAAGCGGTGTTCTGCCAATCCCACATCTCCATCCCCAAACATAATGTACCTGCTGTTAATTGTTTCCATGAGGACATGTGGCCACACAAGAAAATAAATCTTTTAAAGGGTTTTCAAAAGAAACCATGACCCTATTTATTTTGGCTGTACCCCTCCCCGCCTTCCCCCAAAGATGTTCAACACGTTTCCTGTGCCATGGTGACATATGGATTGCTTTAGATGTGTTAAACATTTTCTCTCAGCTGGCAGTATGCGTAAGAGACACATCATAGACATTTGTACTTTGGATGCCATGCGAGGAGCGTTCACATCGTCAGCTATGTGTTTTAAACAAATAGAAGCCTTACTGAAAATACTAATAATCCTGAATTCGCTCTGGTGCACCCCACATCGCCTGCTCTCGGTGTGGCACGGAGACAGAGCCTCCTCGTCTTCGTCCTGCCCCGTGGAAAGCCACAGCTACTGCCTCCCACCGAGCTCCCTCTCGCTCCCACCTTCACTTTGTCGAGAAGATCTCTGTTTGTTTTACGCTTTTGTTGCTGTTGGAAGTTTGCACGTCGGATTGGCAGGTCAGCGTTTAAAACCGTGGATATGACTGTTTTCACTGGCAGCTCCATTTAGTTATATTTCAATTTAAAAGAGTGCTTGAGGCACAGAATATGTTATCTTGCAAAGCAACATGGTGATCGAACGTAAGTCACAACAAAAAAGTTCATGAAGTGTTCAAGCATTTCTGCACTACATACAATCTGAAGTGGTTAAAGTGAAATTAGAATGTTTTGTTTTAATTATTCTTGATAGTAAGTGTATTCATTTGCATTGATAGTGACGCTGCATAATGCAAGTGCCTATGGTTGGGGTTCAATAGCATTTGAACAAATCCAAAATCAACAAATTACTTTTTGAATCCTTTATCAAATCTCATTATGTCTAGCTTTTATCGTGCGCAACGAAGGTCACTTAAGGTATTCATAAAGACAACTCAAAAGATTTAGTTTACATCTGTAATCACCTGTTAAAGCTACAAACTATGTTATTTTCTTGTAACACTTTGTAATTGGTGGAAATTGCTTTGCATTCATCCTCTGTTTTGACAATGGGAGTTGCAATTCCAGCAAATCCCATGGCACCTCCCCGGCATGGCACAGATCTAATGCAGATTGCTGGGACATCCTCGGAAAGGGAACGGTCTGTTTCCTGCCACCCTCGTAGGCACAGGCTGTCAGTCAAACGCTGGACTGCGAAGGGAGCAAAACAGACAAATATGTCCTCTGTCCCTGGGATGTTAACCTTAAACCTCTTTCCCACAGTCCCAAGTCCTCAATGGGTGTAGTGATGGAGGGTGGGCCCAAGATATGATGACATCACCTAGGTCACCTGTCTTGGCGTGAGAGCAGTCTCCTCCCTTCATGTAGTCCAACATGCTCTTAAGATTCGGGCAGGGGATGGGCCTGACAAATGGCGGAAAATTGGCGACCACAGGGAAGACTTGCGAGGCATCCCAGCATGCGAAGCAGAGATTGGAAACTGAGCTGTTGTAATTACAGGCTGTGGAATAGATGTGGTACCCATTAACCAAAATTGTTGAATCAACAAAAATTGCTCAAGGTTTTTTTGCCGTGGCGCTGTCCAAAAAATGCTTCAAACTCTTAGCCCTTCCATTGCTCGCTATGTTCCAATACCTACAGCAATGAGCTGGCAAAATTCTTGTCTGCGTGCATAAATGCAATTTTTCCACCTTTTTTTTATGTCTTGTGAGTTTTTTGAATGGTTCGTTGCCCACAACATTCGAATACAAGCATGTACCAGTTTAATATTTGTTTGACATTGTGTGGACTCAATGATTACGCTAATATTGAATTCCAGCGCTCTCATTTCACCCTAATTGTTCAATATAAAAAGCTAGTATTTCTTAAGTAAGCCATTGAGGTCACATTGATGACTCCTGAGGTTGACCCACAATCATATGCAATTACAGATTCATTGCGGGACAAGGGTGTGTATATTATATGTGAGACAAGTGATCTGAAATTTAAAGCCTCAATTCAGAATTTATTGACCACATTAATGTGAAGTATATTCTCAAAACTAATGAAAGGAGATTGACTTACAGATTAAAAAATAAAATCATTTTTGGTAAGAGATCAACCATGCAGCTGTACACTGTATAAACAAACCTTCAACAGCATTCGAGAAATATTAATATCTGTCTAGACTTCTCTTGAGCTCCTTCTCTTCCTTTTTTCCGGAGTCCCGACTTCAAATCAGTTCAGTGTGCTCGGTGTGCCACCCTTGTTATAAAGGAAGGTTGCGGTAGGTCGTAGCATAGGGCCAGGGGTGTTGTAAATAACCCAGTCCTCACTCCTAAGGTCTCCTCACAGCGCTAATTAAAAAAGAATCTCGACAACAGAGGGATCAGACCCGCTGCCAGTTTTTTCTGGATCATTAGTCAGGAGAAAGGAGGAGAGAGAGGAGTGGTTTGGAATTGCTTCTCGTTTAATAAAGTGCTCTGTGACTCTTCTGGGCTACCAACTTCCATATGTTCCTTTGAGCCCCAAGTGGTTCTTTATCTGGGGGGGAAAAAAGTTGGAGGAGAAGAGAAGTGATGGTGGGAGCACACAAGTGCAAAAATCTAAATTCACTGCGGTGTTTGTTCCATTTTTTAAATTTTGTTTCTGCTTTCCCCTTTTTGGTTTCAGATGAGGAAAGATCTCACATGCTTGTCATTTAGTCTGAAGTGAGTTTAAATTGCTGAATTTCACATAGCATCAAGTTCTGGTGAAATGCACTGGACGTGAAATGGTGTGATCTCTGTTTTAGAGTCATAAGACATTAAAGAGGAAATAACTGATTGACCTGTTGCAGCTCCTTGTTGTTTGATTAATTATAACATCAGTTTCATTCAAGCTGCCTTTAGACCACCCTCATTTTACAAATATGCACTTCTGCTGTTGTTCAGTGTGTTTGAGAATAAGGTGTGCTGCTGATGTTGGAATCTTTCTTTGTTTTAGGAAGATGATTTTTTTTTTTTTTTCCTCTCTGGGGAGCTAAAATACGGTTTGTCAGTGGAGGCTGCCCTGTCTCAGCAGGTCTCTGTCCCAGCTTGATGGATAAGTGGATTTCTTGTGATGGCGGTGTCAGAGGAGGCCCAAAATTTACAGCCCTCTAGACGTGACTCATGCGCAAGCCCTCAATGGCTTTGGTTATGAGTATTGGAGAGGAAGCCCCACTCAATCAAGTGCCAGTCCATAAATAAAATCTGCTGTGGCAGGGCAGTGCACTCCTAATGGAGTAGCAGCCTCCTGTTAAGGTTTTCACTCACTATCAAAAGAAGGAGAAGGGAGGGAGGTGGGAGGTGAGAGGAGGGCGAGGGGGGGGAGGCAAACATTTGGAAAAGTCCGAGCAGCAGGAGTAATACTTTCTAATTCAGATTGATGAGAATCTAATCCACTTTAAGGTCAGTTCAACATCAAAAAGTAGCGGAAAGCAATTTTGAGCTGATGTCAGTGGGGCTGGTGCAGCGTTCGATGCGTGCCATGCCGGCAGGAAGACGGGCGTTGGGGTTTGGAGACGTGTGCCATTTTCCCCACTTGGTTAGGGGATGACTCACCACTTTATCTCAGCCACTGAGCTCCGACTCCCAAACATTGACTCATAATGTGTGTCCATCTCCTGTCGGACATGGCCGCTAACTATCTCCAATTACATCTCGATACGCTTATTTTCATTTAAGTCCCACAGTAATTTAGACTGTACAATAACTCACCTCTGGCAAAATCCATCACACAACAATAACACCGTTGTCTGTTGTCTGTTTTTCTTTGTTGTTTAAATATATATATATATATATATATATAAAAGAAGCTTTGCACTATTGTTTAGTTCGTTTTAATTTAATTTTTCTATTTTATTTTATTGTATATACTGTGCATTTTTATATTTAATATTTTTTACTGTTATTTTATTTCTTTCCTGTATCTATAAATGCTGCTGTAGCGAAAGAATTTCCCCTTGGGGATTAATAAAGTAACTATCTGTCTGTCTGTCTGTCTGTCTGTCTGTCTGTCTGTCTGTCTGTCTGTCTGTCTGTCTGTCTGTCTGTCTGTCTGTCTATCTATCTATCTATCTATCTATCTAATGACAAAATTAACTTCATTGCTTTAAGTGTCTTTATATCTGTTGTGATACCAGAGTGCAGATTCCTCTCATAAAAAAGATTATTCAGTGTGATGGCGGAACTTGAAGGAGGATTGTGGTGGCCTGAAAAGACACTTAAACTCACAACTCTTCCTGCTCTTTACCCCCTCAGACAAACACTGGAGGAGCTGAGTTACTAATCCTGTTTACTCTCTGCTCTACAGGCAGCGAGGAAGCGCAAGATCTCCATACTGAAGGCCCAGGGGAAAGGTGCCGAAGCCATCCGGGAGCTCAACGAGTATCTGGAGCAGTGAGTGTTTCTTACAGAGGGGGGAGAGGGTCAACCGCCCCCCCCCCCTCTTTCACCTCCCTCCTTGCCCCCCGGCTTTTTATTTTAATTAAAAATGAATCTGCTTTCAATACAGCTTGCACAACTTGAGCATAAAAATGCCAACAAACTCTTTCTCCCGTCTTGATAGCAGCAATACTCTCATTATTGTCTTTGTAATGAGCAGTGGCAAACTTATAATTTTAACTTTACTGCGCCACAAATACATTTAATATGTTTGAGGGAGAAGGTTTAATGTCATTTTTTTTGTTTACAGGTTTGTTGGGGACCAAGAAGCATGGCACGAGTTATCGGAGCTCTACATCAACGAACATGAGTAAATACATTTTTGTATGATTTGAACCCTTGATAATGTTTTCAGGAACCATGTTTTAGAATCTAGGATGATTTACTTTTCACTTCCAAGTGCAATAAAGCACAACAATCTTGAATTTAGCCAAAGAAATTATTAACTACCATCAACAAAAGTTGGCAAATATGGGTATCTAAGTTGAATTACAATGATGTTTATCAAACTTTTCTTTTGAAAAAAGGTTGAGTCACTTTTTAGTGTCCATGCGTCCACACAGGCTCGCTGCTCGCTGTGACAGCGGGGCCACATTTACCCCATTATGTTCTTTGAACAGCTTTCATTCTTTGTGGCTATACTGTGACCCACCTTTGCAATTACAACCCATTTAAGCTCATGAATAACTCATGAAAAATACCATCTGAAGCTATAAATTGCCAGCATCAAAAAAGCTATTTCTGTCATAACTAAGAGGTATTTTGCTGACTGATTTCCAAACAGCATCACCACGTTCGTCATCGTCTCACGAGCAGGGACGGACATCCGGTGTAGCAAAATTCCTACATTTAGATTTGACGTGTATTTGTTGAGACCAATACTTATGATAGAAAACGTGACTTGGCAAGACAGCCGTATGTTGGGGTTGTTTCTGTCAGTTTAACGAGGCTTCACATCAGACTGATGGCTTGATCTCCAGAGGTGCCGTCGGATGGCTACAATGGAAGGCGTTGAGATGCCTAACTCAGCCAGGGGTCTGAATGGAGCCCTGTCCATGTTTGTCACATGAGAGTAGTTTAATAGGATTTCAGCCTTAAGCCCCCTCTCCTACATATGAGAGCAGAAAGACTCCCCGGCCTCCCGCTGATATCTCAGTTGCCACGGAGAATGGCCGGACAGACAAGAGCATCGTGAGGAAAAAAATAATTTTGTTTGTGTCACCTTTTATCCGTCCTTAATTGTCTGGGGCTCAGAAGTTAGTGAAGCAGAGTCTGCAGTTTTTGTATCTACTTTTGTGTGTGTGTGTGTGTGTGTGTGTGTGTGTGTGTGTGTGTGTGTGTGTGTGTGTGTGTGTGTGTGTGTGTGTGTGTGTGTGTGTGTGTGTGTGTGTGTGTTTGCGCAAGCTTGACTCTGTGGCTGCTCGGTTGCTCCGGGACGAAGGCCGTGGCAGCAGGAATGTGTAGCACGGTGAGAAGGCTACTTATTGGATATTTCGTGCTTTTGTCTGGGAGGCTTTATTGCTGTAGTAGCCAGAGGAAATCCAAGGGTGAGCGGATTATCTTCCGGCTTATCCCAACACTTCTAATATCGCACCACTCACTCCCACAGCCCCTTATCTACAGGCGTGTCAATTTCTTTTCTTTGTTTTCTTTATTTTGGGTTACAAACTCCCTGTTTCCCCTCCTCCTCCTCTTCCGGACAGCCGAGCATTATCACACAGTCTTTTCCAGAGGGATGGAGCGAGAGGGCTGAGAGAGAGAGAGAACACTTGCTGTGAAATTCCCAGGAGAAGGTGGTGGCACTTTTCTTACCCCTCCCCCTTCCCCTGCACCCCCTCCAGCCAGAGAAAACAGAAGTTGATGGAGAAGCGAGCAAGAGAAATAAACTCTCCTCCCCTCACTGCGCAACACCCTGGAAGCTAAAAATAAACAAAGTGTGTCTGCCTCTCCGTTGTTAGGTCTGTAGCAGGCATCAGCATTACCGCATTAAGAATGTAATTAATAGCCTCTGAGGTGACACTGTTAAAACAACCCGCATGCCAGTGATGTTTAACCAGGAGATATTGTGTCTGTTTGCAAGTATCGCACGGAGCCACCGTCGGAATCTACTCCTGGCTCTCCCTCTGACCCAAATTATGAGACTGTTCAACAAAATTGGACCGGTCATTCAAAATTGCAGGATAAATAGCAATAATTTTTTCAAACATACTTTGCGCAGTCTGAATTCATTTTTGTCTCGTACACAGTCATAAATGTGGTATTAAAATGGGGGAAAGCCACTGCTGATGGTTTTACTAACCTCCAAGAGAAACAAATATGACTCTCGCAGTCTCGCACATGATGGTGACTACAACCTTGCTGGAGCGCTGTGGTGAAGAGGGAGCTTAGGAGCTGCCATGGAGAGGAGCAGCAGAAGCAGTTTGGGGGTGGAGGGTTAGACGGCTTTGAGGAAGAGCAGCAGAGGTAACGTTCTGGCTCTGGTACAAGACCCTGGTTGGCTCTGATGCAGGCCGCAGCCACTGCACGAGCACATCTGAAAGTCTTTATGGAAAGGAAGTGGTAATTGTAAGCACCCCCGCCCCCCAACCTTTCAAGCTCTCTGAACCCCCCCCCCCTTTCTACTCAACCCCTTCCCACTGTTTATTTCTTTCTTTCTGTGTCCCCACCTTTGTTTCCCTCCTATGCTGTTAATCTTTCAGATAGTTACCATGGTGGACTTTTAGTCGACTGATAAGTTCCTCACGTTGTATCAGGCAACATTTGGACCATTTTCTGTCCTGCAAAAATTTTTTTTTTTTTAAAAAAAATCCCTTTTTTTCTCCCACGCATTGAAAATGTATGTATCTATGCTTGTGTAGAAGCCCGTTGGGTGTTTCCGGTCTTGTTTTGACTGACAAGGTTTGTTCAGATACTTTTAAAATGTTGCGAAGCAAATTAAAAAAAAATGGCATCGCTCCAGTTTTGTGTCGGTAGGTCTGCCTCTGCCTCGGTCTGTGTGTGCTTGCTTGCATTTTGTTTGGTGCACAGACGTTTTACGGCTTGGTGTCCAGTGATATACTGTATCTCGGCTCGTCTTGGCCTGGTCCTGTGAGGGGGGAAAACTGTGTTTTAGAAGTGGAGTGGCAGCAGATTAGTGTGAGGTCAACAGCTCAGCAGTCTGCTGCTGAGAAGTGATCTCATCTGAGTATAGGCACAGTGTGCCAGCTCTTACTGTAGTGCTGACCTCATGAAGGTAGTTAACTACACATTAAAGGAAGAAAAAACACACAGACGGACAAGATTGATTCTCAGTGTCCCCAAAGGAGGAGAATCACCACATGAGATAGGCGTTTACCTTTGCCAGCCATCTGGGAGGTAAATAAACCTTATGTCATCTGAAGGATCCTTACACATCTCTACGTTATAAGTCTGTCACTTGTAAACTGACCCGTGCGCCATGTAGTTTCAATTCAGATTTATACCTGTGAATTTATTGGGCATGGATGTTGTGCTTCACAGTTGAGCAAGCTGCAGGATGACACATCCACAGCTGTATCAATCGGCTGACTGTTTTCCTTGTCATGTCCACAGCTATGGAAAAGCTGCGTTTTGTCTGGAGGAGCTGATGATGACCAACCCTCACAATCACTTGTACTGTGAGCAGTACGCTGAGGTAGGTACCCGCCGGGACGTCCGTCATCAAGCAGGGGGGGCAAACTGGAATAAATGGAAGCTGTCTGTGAATGACGCCTCTTTCTTACACCGAGAGACACCGACACACACTTAACGTCACCGGGAATATAGCCCCATGAAAAAAGATGTGTTTACACGGGGTGGTCATGTGTTGCTTATTCAGGTGTCGTTGCCCGAGCTGCCCTTCAGCGCTGCTTATTGGCCGTGTTTAATGCCTCCTCACACAGGTGAAGTACACTCAGGGGGGGCTGGAAAACCTGGAGCTGTCCAGAAAGTATTTTGCCCAGGCGCTGCGGCTGAACAACCGAAACATGAGGGCTTTGTTTGGTCTGTACATGGTGAGTACTGCTTTGCATGAAGAAAGAGTGAGAGTGAGATAGAAAGAGAAGGAGAGAAAGAAAAAAACCAACAAAAAAAAACAGTAGAACCTCTTTTGTAACCCTGTGGTTTGTCAAGGTTGAGGCCGGCCACAGAGTGTGTCCAGTACGACTGTACGGTGTGTGTGTGTGTGTGTGTGTGTGTGTGTGTGTGTGTGTGTGTGTGTGTGTGTGTGTGTGTGTGTGTGTGTGTGTGTGTGTGTGTGTGTGTGTGTGTGTGTGTGTGTGTGTGTGTGTGTGTGTGTGTTTTTTGGGGGGGGCTTCAGACAGGTCAGCTCACTGCTGACTCAGACGGTGAACTCCAGCATTGGAAAACTTTGCCCCTCTGATGCTCTTTATTTTTGTAATAATAACCCTTTGGTGAGACTTGTTTTTTTTTTTTTTTTTTTAAATGTTTATGACTTACATAAATAAAGTAGTCCCGGATTTCAAAAAAGAGAGAAGCTCAAGACGGAGAGCAGGACATGCACTGCAAGCATTTTGCCACTGGCAAATTATCCAACAAGGTGCCGGTTTGATTGTAGTCTCGGCCGAAAAAAGCTCTTTCATCTCCATATTTGTTTAAACAAGATGTTGTCTGCTAGCGCCAGTGCATCATATGTAAGGGAGACCTGACATAAAAACACAAACGGAGCGGCGGTCGGAATAAAATGTGGAGAGGGGAAGCAGGTCTTACACAGAGAGACCCAGTGTTTTCCTCCGTCCTGCACTGGGATCCTTCAAGGTCGCCCAAACAGCTCATACCTGAAAGCTCCCAGCAGCGAGTACAGGAGGAGCGGGTCAGAGTCTAAACCCGACACACTCGCTCCTGTTAACTCTCAAGCTCATGTCGATACAGAGCAGGCCTGTTTTGTTTTTTTGACAAGTCGTCCACCGACACTCGGGCCTTTAATGGATCCTACAGGTGGGAGTTTTTTTCTTTATCAGCCCCAGATCCGTCTGAGGAGTGTGTTTTGCAGTTCGTCAGCGTGTCTCGGTGGTCCAAATGCTGACAGGTGCAAGAAGTTCAGCGAAAGGACAGAAAACTTTCACCATCTCTCAGCATCTGAGTCAGTGTGACAGAAGTCCTGGTAGCACTGACCACAGTTGGGGTTGTGGGTTAGTCACTGACAACACTTGCACGGGGATTCCCCTCCATAACCGTGCACACTGTTATTCGGGGATAGCCTGTCTAAGTTGACATCATCTAAATTGGTTTCTCCTGAGTTAAAAAAAAAAGAAAGAAGAAATATAGAAAATGCTTACTAATAAAATACAGAAGCCAAACCATGTTATAGAAAAAGCAGGGCCAGGTTGATTGGTGTGTAGTTAAAGTTTCAGCACACTGGTAGGGAGGGCTTTGATGTGCAAGCAGGGTAAGCCTTCTGGGGTTAGCTGTGCGGAGATGATGGCAGGAACATGGGAAAGTCATGGGATTTGTGGTTCGGAGCGGAGCTGTCGGGGCAGGCCGAGACCGGTGATTCACACGGCGCTCCTCTCGCTGTGCATTGGGCTTTTTTTTCTTCTTTTTTTTTTAAACATACAAGGTCCTTTCATCGCCGGGAATCGATGGTGTTGGAGAAATTAGGCCCCGTTAAGTGACAATTTACGTATGAAGCATTAAAACACTCACTTTTTCCTCCCCATAAATGATTTCCCCTGTGTCATCAGGCCAAGGTCTGTTTTTTCTCTTCATTCTGCCACAATGACTAGTGGAGTGGGAGATGGTAAGAGTGGTTGCACATTCATCTCAATTACGCTTTTATTGCTGTTTCACCAAGTTTTGATATAAGAACACCCCTTCCCCTGTTCTCTCCTCTGCTTCTTCCTCTCCGTTTTTTTCTATTTTTCCTCTAGTCTGCAAGTCACATCGCTGCCAGTCCTAAAGTTAGTGCCAAGGTGAAGAAGGACAACATGAAGTATGCCGCTTGGGCTGCCACTCAGATAAATAAAGCCTATAAGGTGAGTCGCAAATAGACTGTAATAAGACTTGATGGAGCTTTGACTCCATCTTTCTTTCTCATTGGTGTCTCTGTCTTCCTTTTCCCCACATCACTCCAGCAGACACTGAAAACCACCAATCAGACTCTTCTGTTGTGTTTTAGCTCTCAGTGGGTATTTGCACACAATATCCAGACACCCTGAAATCCCCCCTCATTTGCATAGAATGTGACCCCATGAGTGCACAGCAGGCCTGTAGGAAGCCTTCGACTCGCGGTGCTGTAATAACAACCGTAGTGTCTTTCAGTGTGTCTGGCTACATTTACTGTTAATGTGTTGACTTAAGGCCACAACGTCTGACTTTATCCCACAAACGGGCTTCACAGATGAGCTTCTTCGCAGAGCCACAAGCTGATTCTCAGATGACAACAATCATGCTGAACTAAAGCAGAGAGTTGTCTCGTTCAGTCCTTCTCAGAGAGGGATGGACTGTTGGAGCTCCTCAGCTAACTCCTCAGCCTAGTTATACAGTTTAGTCTTTATTTCTTCAATTATCGTCTGTTAAATAGTTATACATTTAATATTAAATCAACCAATTCAATCCCTCTGGATCCCTTCAATTAAACTCATTTCCTGTGAAACAGTTTGTGTCTGTGAGAGGAAACGTTTCGAGGACACTTGAAGAATATGTTTTGACCGGTCAAAAAGAGAACGAGAAAGCGGGCAAACAAGGGAAGTAACGGATGGATATGGACGTGTGTTCACACATTAAAATCCACACATGAAGCACGGAGGGGAAAAAGTGAGCAGCGAGTCAGATGGCATCACTAAAATGGTTTATGCTGTTGTCATGGCAGCCCAAGTGTTAACGCATATTGAAAATAAATCTCATGTGCCACACGGGCCATATGTGTCGCGTACTCGGGCATCAACAATTAAACCTGTAATAAGCGTGTTTGGGTCCTGCTGAGGGAGAGGGGCTCCCCGCTGAGCCTCTAAAGACGGCATCTCACCCCCCCCCCAGCCGCCGCCGCCGCAGTGCCTCCAAAGACACATTTCACGTGTCGAGTCTTGACGGCTCGGCCGGAAAAAAAAAGTGTGCATGCAAGTAACATTACGGCGAACGCCCCGAGATCCTGCGGAAGAGTCTTGGAGGAGCTCGAAGCTCGTTCCTGTCGATTCGAGTTAAACTGTTGTCACTGAAGAGGTGCAGCTTGTTTTGCACCTCGTATGTTTGCAGATACAGATCTTCTCGATAAGTAGAAAAATGTTGAGGTGGTTTGATCAGCAGAATTAGTCAGACGTCGCCATTGATGTCGAGTCCACACGACTCATCACTTTGATCAGTCTGCCCGCTGACCTCACCTTACGGTCTCGGAGCGGCTTTGATCCCAGCAGGACACGAAATGAATATCACAAACCGCTAACTTGAAATCATAAATCAGAGGCTCAAAAAAAGGGAGAGACTGTGTAAAGAATATTAAGAAATTAAAAAAAAAAAAAAAAAATCAGATTTGGAAAGAACTGTGTCCAAATATCTGCAGAAAAATAACATGGCTGTGGGAGTCCATCTGAAAGTTGTTACAGGAGTTAGACAGTAGCAGAACCAGTCATGAAGCACATGTTTTTCTTGCTTAGATATTTTCTTCATTGCCAAGTGGGAGTGGGAGAGAGTTTACCCACAGACAGGGGGCACAGCTGTGTTTTGTGATGGTGGCTGTAATAAATTGAAGAGATAGCTGGTTGGTACCAAACGTTGTAAATCTGTATATTCCTGTTTCTGCCAATTGATTTTTAATAATCAGTTTTATAGAAAAGATTGTTTAACCAACAAAAAGAAACAACCTTTTTCTGATTATACAGTTTATTTACTAATTAAATTTTTTTTTTTTTTTAAATCATAGCTTTAAATAGTTAAATGAAAACTTGTGGCTGAGAGGAAAGGTGCTGTGTCGTTAAATCAGTCTTAAGTCTTGGCTGCTCTTACAAGCGTGAAAAAGCTGGACGAAATGTGGCTTTGACCCCGTGATGACGATAATGAGACACCTCAGTCAGTCACACCTTTGTCCTCCAGGGAACCCGATGTGAGCTTCACCCGCCCCTCTGCTCCGGCTCTGCTTTATAAACTTGTGTCTTTGTTTGAGTTTGCGCTGTGATTTCAGCTCACCTGTGTGTACAGTACGAGTGCTTGGCAACCTGCACAGATGCACCTTAGATATTTCTTTGAGGGGGTTTCTGTGTGAGACACGTTAAATGACAAGGTGTGAGGTTGCCTACTTTATTTCTTCTCTCCCACCTCCAGTTAAATGACTTCTGAGATCTTTAAAAAAAAAAAAAAAAAAAAAAAAGCGGCGGCGAGGGCCTCCGTCAGACAGCTGCAGGCTGCTTTGGGTTCGTGCCGGCTGATTGATGGCCGCTTTAAAGCGTTGCTCGTGTCAGTCGTCCACTTTTATTAGGCCCCCGGTACCTGGTGATTGTCATACCTCAGTGTAAGCACAGGTGAGCGCAAGTGGGAGCAGACGTCAGCGAGAGGTCACGACTGACTGGGGGCCCGTTTAATTAAAAAAAAAAAAAAAAAAAAAAAAAATGTAATTACCAAGGTTGGGTCGGCTGACGTGTGAAAAACCTGGAGATGTGTTTAAAGCAGCGCTGCACGGCCGGCCCTGCTGCCCCAACTCTCTAAACAAATTCTCTGATTAGCTCCACTGTCACGGACCCGGGCTCCCACTGCGTCATGACTCTATTATCAGATGCTGGAAATAGATGTGGAGCTGTCTGGTCTGCTCCTCCTGCTGTAGAGCAGGGCAGGAGTTAATGTGGTGGTCTCACCTCAGGCTGAGGAGATAATTGACTGCCGGGCCCGAGGTAATGGCGCATCAGGCAGCAAAGCAATGAAATGCACTGATCATTATAGCGACCCCACCACACACGCGCACGCGCGCACACACACACACACACACACACACGCACACACGCACACACGCAACCTAAATCTAGAAGAATGAGTCACCCTTGGAAATTACATAGCCAATTGTACACCTTAGCCAACTGCCCTCTCGAAGTTGGAGTTTGGAAAAAGAAGAGGGAAAAAAGTTTTGCCATGGAAATACAGGATGGGTTAAGGCTGCAGTTAGTTCCTGTTTGTGGAGGCCGGAGCAGGACCAAAGCTGGAATGTGTCACAGCAATAAAAAGCAGCGCTTTGTGTTGAATACAGGACGCTGTATTGTCTGTGCTGCTGTGTTATTCCACTAATAGAGTGGAGATGGACTGTGGGTAGTTTTGGAAATGGAACAAGCCTAACTTCAACCTCTGCAGCCAAGTGTGTGTGTGTGTGTGTGTGTGTGTGTGTGTGTGTGTGTGTGTGTGTGTGTGTGTGTGTGTGTGTGTGTGTGTGTGTGTGTGTGTGTGTGTGTGTGTGTGTGTGTGTGTGTCTGTCTTTTTTTCAAATATTGAAGTTGGTACAGTGTGTGTGTGTGTGTGTGCTCTCTCTGTCTCTCTCTCTCACCTTGGAGGACATGCAGAGTTCGCTCTGTTGTCCAGAGGCAGCACGATGTGCCATGTGGTTGAAACATGATCCCCTCCTGTGTTTGACTGGAGGTAATGCTGTATTCATAATGATTTAATTGAAAGGAGCTCGCAGTGCTGCTGCCGCCCGCTTGTTCTTTGTCTGTGTTGTCGATGGCGATGACACATCCGCAGTGATTCAACAAACACTGTTCAAAGTTGTGCACGCTGACTGATACGCAGTGCTGCCTCTTTCTGACTGTCTCCGGGATAAACCCACGAACCATCTCAACAGTCTGAACAGCTTTCAAATCAATAGTGGGTTTGAATTTGTCTTTTCAACGCGACTGTTTGTCCACTTGATGACATCACATTTGTGTTTGCCGCTAATAAGTAAATATTCGCATGGTAAGACGCTAAACTAAAAAAGGTGGACACGACAGACATACAGCTGCTGAACATCAGCAGGGTTGTTCCTGGTTTCTTCAGGGGCTTAGGTTCTGTTGTAGCAGAGGTGGGCAGTTATTTCACCAACAAACACGCATTTTCGCATAATTTTGGACCATTAATAATAATCCATGAAAATAATAATCACCAAACATTGGTGAACAAAGCTTGTAGTGAAGCTACAGTGGCTTCGGTGTTGTGAAAAAACAACAACAACACTTAGTTGCTGCAGCTACGTGTTATAGTGGGAGGGGAAACCCTGATCAACGTGTTAGCATGCCGTTAGCATGCTATGAGCATGTAGCTGAAAGTACAGCCTCACAGGGGTGTTTGCGTGCCTGCAGACTTTATTTTTGATCTAATATGTCACTGTACAGACAGAGTTTGGTGAAAGTGTTGTCATAACATACAGTGCCCACAATAGAAAATGAGCATCTGATGAAAATGCAGGCCACGTCGTCTCAAATCACAACTTGCACCTGTTTGATACCATTTACCGTGCAGGACAAGATTTCATGAAGATGTATTTTTGCGTATAATTGTGGGACAGGTGAGGTTAATGGGACCGAGCCTTTGAGATGTTTGTTGTTCCTGGTGCCATGCCTGATGTAAAGGAAGCCATCTGTCCCTGTGGTGCCGTGCGAGGGGACGCTCTGTCTGTCGTGAAGCCAGATTGGGTAGAAAAAGCGTGTACGCGGACGCACGAGTAATCACGCACTTGTTTTGAGGATTATAATTTGCTGCACTTCCTGTGAAAGCCCGTGGACACGGGGCAGAAATTAGAGCGGGGTGTTATGTACTGCTGTACTAGAGGCCATGGAAGTGGACTAATGTGGGCGTCCTGTCTCCGAGCACACGAAAAATGGCACTTACGCAGCAGTTGAGGAAAAACCCTCTTGATTAGAGGTATTATTTTACTTTGCATGACCTATTTACCAATTGGGTCTAATGGCCGCTGTTGTCTCCCTGATTATTTGTCCTCCCAGCCTTCCAGATTTCAAACACGGATGTTTTTGCTCGGTCGGTGAAGCGTGCTGCGGGGTGGATGAGGTTAAGTTTAAGTGTGTGCGCGCGACTCCGTTACTTTCGTTGGCAGAGAGATCTAACGAGCTGATGTTCTCTCTTCTCCTCTTTTTCCTTCTGCCTTCTCACCTTCCCTCCGTGACGTGCAGCTTGCCGGTCGCGGGACCAAGGAGAACAAATGCTCCATGAAGGCGGTGGAGGAGATGCTGGAGTCCATGCAGATCACCATGTCCTAGACGCCCTCGTCCACACCTTTCTTCTTCCCTCCTGTGCGCTCGGAGCAACGTGGCAGCTCGAATAGCCTTTCAATGTGACCAGAGCTGGGTCTTTGATTTAGGTTTTTTTTTAATTTTTTTTTATTTCTTTTAAGTTTGGTTCTGTAATTGACCGAGTTTAACATGGAAAATGCAAAGATTTTGCCTCCCACCTGGATCAGCATCAAACTATACGTACTTCAACCAATTTCTAACGATCTCTACAGTTTATTAACCCAGCTGTGATTACCATCACACTAGACGATACCATCCCAGGGTTTTACTAGGTTCAGCTTGAGCTAATATCACTAACTCCCACATCAACGCTGTGACCATGTGACCAGGAAAGATAACGAGCTGTACAGTTAATGCTATTTATGAAGACATGGTGGAGACCCCACCTGTCTGCACTGACATCTTGTCCTGTCTGTTTCCATATTGTCTGTAAATGAAACTTTCTCATCTAATAAACTCAGATTTTTTTTTGGGGTCAAAATGTCTTTATAAACGTTGGATTAATTGCGGGGTTGAGTACATGTTTCCTTCTTGGGTGTTTGCAGCAGCACAGTTTGGAAGTTGCGTTTTGGATTTCTACTTATTGTCCGACTTGAATCTGCAGTAACTGTCCTGGAGAAAGAAGAAAGACGTTTGTCATTATGAAGCAACAACGATAGGGACATTAAACGGGACCTTTTTTTTTTCCCGGTGATCCCAGCTGGGAAATTCTGAACTCCATTTACCCCTGGACAGCAGCTGAACCAACTTCAGCACACTAAAAAACAACTTATGTCAGTTTAGAGAGCCTCTGAAAACACCACCAGCGGTTTACACGCCGCAAGTTGGACAGAAAACAAATTTTCTACTCATGAATCTGGGAACCTTCATGACAGACAGACAGGCAGGGAGGACATGTTAGTGGTATGAGGGGAAGGCCCGGTTTCCTCCGAATACTCGGTTCTCTTGGTTCTGTAATTGTTGAATCTGAACTGATCCAAACGATCATCTTAAGTTGCCGCTCACCCGTGCAGGGTCAGCTGTTACTTCCATCTCTTTTGTTTATTAAGTCATGGTAATTGTCTCATAATTTCACTCTTCGGCCGACGGAAAACTTGAGCGTTGAGTTTATGGTCTTTTTTGGACGGCTTTTAAATTGAGAGAGGTCACTAGTCCAGAGCTGGGAGTGTGGAAAGCCATTTTCTCGAGGTTTTAATACTCTCTGGCCGTGGTCAGTGCATGAATGTGTCTGCATTTGATTTGCCTCACCAATCTGGCGGAACCAATGAAAGCCAGGGGACATTTGAGCATAAACTGACTCGAGTTATTTTTACAGGAGAAGGGCTGAGGCTAAACAAAGCTCTTTTTGAAGAGTTACAGGGTGGACTCGAAGCAGAGTGACTCTTTTTTTTTTTGTTGTAGCTCCCATGTAAATATTGCTGCACTCGCAAAGGTCATTTATGAACTTGTAAACGAGGAATAAAGGTTGTCAATCACTTTGATGGGAGTAATTATCATCATTATGACTTATTGGTATCCAGTGTCAGCCATACTGAGGCAATAGTGCCATCTGTAGTCTGGAAGAAGAACTCTGCAGCAGTGAGTGACAGGATGCACCTGGACGTCGGCTGCAGCTGTCGTGCACTGAGCTTAACCTGCATGTAATGTTATTTCTAGCCTGTCTGCAACTCTGATTTGCTGAGGAGGGAAAAAAAAAAAGGTTCTGGACCATTTATCAGTCATGAATCTGATAAATCTCTTCCTTGCGTCCAGCTATGCTTTCCAAAAATACCTTCGTACAGTCAAGAATAATAGCATCCTGGCCCCTCAGACTAAAACTTATCATCACTTCTCACCTCACTGTTTATAACACATCCTGATCCTGACAGCCTTTTCAACCTTTGTCCCAACAGTACAGAGCCCAGGAACGTATGATTCGGTCCATACCTGGACACCAGCGCCAGACCAAAAGACAGGAAGGCGAGGAGAGAACCTTCTAACCCCAATAAGTCGCTGGTTCAGATCGGTGTGTGTCGGGGATTGACTATTAGTGCCACCCGTAATCCTGGATTCCCCGGGAGATTAGCCCCTGGAGAGGGTTTGCTTGTCCTTGGCGGCCCAGCAGTGGCCAGGTTAGCTGAACAGGGTGAGCCCCGGGATGATGAGCTTACACCGGGATAGAGCCGCGCCTGATCAGCCTATTCATCAAAGGCAGGGGTGATGACGGTGATTTACAAACGTCCAAGGCTCGCGCCCTGACTGACAAATTAAAATACCTCTCCAGTAATGTGATTCATCTTTTTATTTTAAGACAATGAAAGGACACATGTTCACTTTTTCGTCACAGACTTGTGATGTGCACCAAGTGCTGGAGCAAGACGCAAAAAGCTTGTCGTTGCACTGGTCCTGAAAGGTTAAAATACAAATCTATGAAACTAACTGCGTGACTCTGCAGATGGCAATGTTGGTCAGATACACTAGTTGATCCACCGCTTTGGTCAACATAGTTAATTAACTCTTGACTGGATTGCTATTAAATCTGATTCAGACATTGACAGTTTATAGAAGATGCCCCGACATTTTCTTTTTTACCACAACCAGGTTAACGTTTTAGTATTTTTTGTTACAAGTAACAAGTGTTTGGTGGGTTTCCACTGAATCTTTTTTTCCCCCAAGATTGTCATGGTCCCCAGAGGATAAAATGTTGATGATCCCTGGCCTTTTCTGTAGCACCAGCAGCAGTGAAATGTCTCAGCATTTACTCAATGGACTGGCATAAACCTTTGTACATACCTTCACAATTCCCAGACGTTGAAAGCTAAATGATGTTGGTGATCTCTTGAGTGATAATACCATTATGAGGTTGACTTTTTTGGTGTTGCAGCTTGACTTTACCACTCGGATGAAATTGGGTAAAGACGTTATTCCAAACTGTCCCATACTTTGGTTGAACGGAAACTAATGACATTCCCAAAAACCTTGACTGCACTTTGTGTTTAATGCTATTTAGCAAATTCAACAGACACATTATCTGGTTAAATAGCAATTAAGTTAGAACTGCATAAGAAATACATCAGTACAGCATTTATCAACGTATGTATGAGAAAAGTATATTTGATGACCTCACCCTTTTGCATAACAAGAACTACATTGATGGCAAATCTGCTATTGTTTCTACTATTTACTAGCACCTCATAGTCAAACCCTCCACCAGGGGACCTCCTGGACAATTGACCGTGCAAACATAGACGGTGCAGTCAAATGATGTACGTTTTCAGCCATGTTAGTATGAACAGAGGTTATTTCTGAAACTAAACCACTTGTGTGATCAGACATCGTTTTTGTTTTATCACTCCATCTTGAAATGACACAATAATAGTGTTTATGTAGTGAAGGTGAGAGTCAGACAAACAGTGAAGGAACAAGAAAGCGGAGGGGCTGCGAGACGGAGGGTGGAGCAAACTCCTCCGTGATGCTCAGGCCCCAAGGTGAGGGAGTGAATGGAAAGAGGGCTCCGGCGAGCTCATCCATCTCTGTCTGTTTTAGTGGGAGAGGCTGAGAGCGCTAAAGATGGATGAGGCATGCAGCGCTAAATCCTGCCCTGTGCAGTCACACAACCAGGCCTGGTGATGAAATAGTGTTTTGGCATCGAGCAGGGACGGCCCGACCCACTCCCTTTTTTCTGAGAACGGGGATGCGGGAGAAGCAGAGTTGGACCGGTGAGGATGGATCCATTAAATAACACCTGACATGTAGAGGGAGATAACCACACTCGCCATCCAACGCACCATCCGGGACTCACTTAACAAATTCGCAATAATCGGAAACTCTGAGCGTTTCCAATCTTTTGATCCGTTTCAATTAGCCTTGAATATTAACACATGTACACCACAACGAATGCACAATCATTAACTGCGGGGTATTTGCATGGATTTGCTCGGATTATCGTGTCAAATTAACGCTTGTTTTTGTGACGAAATTTATTTCGTGGAAAATATGTTTGGCAAACATGGATTCATCAAAGCAGGCTTTTAGTTTTTTTTGCTTTGGATACAGCACAAAGAGCTGATCGCATCTCATTCATTCATCCATACGCAGCATAGTCAATGCATTGCTTCACTACATACTGATAAAGAGGTGGGATGGTTAAAGGGGGGAATTTATACATATTATAATGCAAGCATTGCATATGAAGCAGTAAGGTCAGCTGGCAAAGTAATATTTATTTTCTGCGTATTGCACAATGTCCTATTGTTGATTCTGTGTTATTTTTTCTCCACACAGTTGCACCAGCATGAATGCAAACTTCATTTTTTCTCCAAGGGCACCGATGCTGGGAAATAATTTCCTCTCACGGCAAGAGAACATCCCTGAAAAAAGCACAGGAGTGAGTGAGAGAGTAGGAGAGAATGTGTGGTTATGAAAGTGTGATTATGATTGTGCAGACAATGTGCAGACATGCCTTTGTGTCAAGTTGAGTTTGTGCGCACGTGAGTGAGGCGATGTGGTAATTTCAACCATATGAAGAACTTTTGCCCGTGGACTTAAAACTAATGGCCTCAGGCGGTGCTTGTACTGCAAAAGCCTCTTGACCAGGAGGCTCCAGACTGCTGCCATCTTTTTCCAGAGGAGATTCTGCGGCCTCCACAGGCCTCTCTTGTCCCCTGCTTGTTGCTCCAGCTTCTCAGCTCCAGGCTCTCTGGCAGAGGGCTCGGCCGTGCACATGTCGAGGCTGCATCCTGTCTGCAGGCTCTGTCACAGTGCAGGGCATGTGTCAAATCAGAGAGGGGCAAGTCGCTGGCTCCGGCAGACAGTTGTTCTTTCCAGGCCAGGCTTCCCAAACCGCAAATCCCCTCTCAGAGCGTCTTCTCAGCCAGAATGCACAGGCTCACCCCACACAAGGCCTGGGGCCTAATTACAAAAAGGAGGAAAAAACTGAATTGGCTACTGATTGAGCTTCCTGGGTGAATGTTAATGGCAACCACAGAAGGATATTTTATACCCTCAGAGGGATGCAGCAGGGACTGGCAGAATGTGGAATTAGGGGAGGGTTGTGCAGACAGAGCTTTACATGGGTTTGTGAATACAAACAAGCTATAACATGTTCTTTTATTCCATAGGCTTTGTGAGACATCTGCATCTACACTGACATAATACCATCCAGGAATGGTAAACACGAGTTTACTATGGGGTCAGAGAAGGTCCAAGGCAACGTGCCAAACCTCATTCCAACTGGGAACAATGGGACACATATTGCTCCTCACTGCAGCTTTGATGGTGTTAGAGCACTTCCTTAAGTTTGATTACCCACATATGGTGTCAACAGGGGAATGTATAGTCACTCCGGTCCTGTCCAGTGAAATCATCCCATGTTCTTTTTATTAGCGTCAGAGCTGATGCTGAGTTGCCCGTTCAAAAACAACCAATCGAGGTAGTTCCCTCCATGGCTTCATGTTGGACTGACAAATACGATCCAATCATCGCTTGATAATAAAGTAAATAAGTGTATTTCCCAAATTTTTGAATTATTCCTTTAAAATAAGCTTCTTGTTAAGGACGTATGCTTGCACATAAAGGCATAATGATAATCCAATAATATATAACACTCAAGCGGCAACCAACCATGACATCACCCATTGGTATATAAACTGCTGTTTTGAAGCATTGAGTTTAGCAGTTTTTGGCGACGCCATCTTGTTTTGTTTTTTTGAGCCAGAAGTAACCATATTTGGAAAAGCTGGGGAAGAGAGAGTGGTGGATCTGACCGAGAACCCGAGGACACTACGTGTGCCCATGTACAGTGGAAGCCTGAGTGTAGCCAGGCCTGTCAATCAAACCAGGCACGCCCCCAAACGTAGCTCGCTTTAAGGCCTAAATCTAATTCATTATCGAATCATTTTCAGATGCACCCCCAGAAAACTAATACGACAGAGTGAATTCAGAAAATAACACCATATTGACATATTGATTGACTTTGTAAGTTCATGAGAGTTGCTGAATGTGAGTCTGTGGATCCAGATGTTTTTTTGGAGCCAGCCCCTAGTGGCCGTGTGTGGTGCTGCACTTTAAGGCATCGGCTTCACTTTTCAGACCTGGAAGTTATACCCATTTTATATATAGTCTATGCTAATGTTACTAATAAAAATAACACTGGCTGGTTATCGTTCTGTTTATTATGAGTACTTTTACTTGAAGTACATTTTGATGAGGGAGCCTGTCTAATTTATAATGCTGTGACACTGCTACTCAACATTTTTTAACTACATCTTTTATATGAAAAGAAAGAACAACAGTGTGAAGATGACTTTATTTTAGATTTTACGTGGATTTGACTAACCAGATACGTTAATTATGAGCTTTAGAGCTGCTGCTGCTGTCTCCATTTTGTTGTCTTTATTTAAAGACTAGACTAGCTGCTATGTTCATCTAGATCTCAACAGGCGTGTGCTGCAGCTATCCACCTTGACTGCTAGGTTTTCACCTGGTCCTTCATTATAGCAACCAAGTGGATACTACCAAAACCATGGCATTGTAACATGGTGGCAAGAATTGACAGGACTCAGATGCAGAGCTCACAGACTCAAAGAGTAAAAGCAAAGTCTTTTACTGAGGTACAAGGGTGGGGCAAGGCAGAATAAAAAAACAAAAAACAGGAAGACTTCTACAAAGTAACTAGGAACACTTGGGAGATAAACAGCAAAACCAGAAGCACCAGGCACGACAACAAAGTGCCAGTGGGAGGTTAAACACAGACTTCATACACGAGGGCTGTAAGGCAATTGAACACAGGTGAACACAATCAGGGTGGAGCAGGTAGTTACACAGGTGGGGAGCACACATGGACAGGAAGTCAAGACATCTGAAACTAGAGGAAGAGTGAGTAATTAAAATAAACAGGAAGTGGAACACTGAAAAGGTGATAAAATGACAACAGAATTTAGTGACAGGAAAGGGTTGCAACAGATATGACATGAGGCCAATGCCTGCAATTGCATGATCTAAATATTAGTCAAAACTTTTCAACATGTAGGTTGCTAGTGCGGATGTAGCTGTTGTTTCCTGTAGTGACACGGATTTTGAAAACGGTAACACGCAGACAGTGGACGGAGCGGAGATTGCAAACAACTTTTCAGACAATGGTCGGCTTATCTGTTCAGTTAGACTACAAAAGTGGAATCTATCTTCTCATCTAACTCTCCATCAGAAAGCAAATAAGTCTGTTTCCCAGCCACCCTCCTCTTCCTGTTGTGCTGTAAGGCGCCAGGCTGAGGTCCTCAGCTTGATTCCAAAGCATTTTGCTCTAATTTCAACGGCATGTTGTTCGTAATCGCCAACAATATTGTTATGAATTACAGCCATACGTGCTCATAAGAACTGCGTCTATGCATGGTTTAATTTACCAGTTGGCTGCTGCTTTAATCCTCATGGCATCCATTTGTGTCCTCCACTGTCTCTGGGGTGGCTGGTCACTTTTAATTTCCCCAACTTTGATAACTGGCAAACATGGAGGGCTTTAAAAAAAACACACAAAAAAAAACAGCAGGATGTGCAGTGAAAGGGCCTGACTCAGCCTGCTGTTGTTTGTAATGGGTAAATTCTGGCATCAGTGGGAGATTCAGGCCTCCATCTGTATGACACACTGACATGCGGTGTGGCTTTGATCACTCGCGGCCCACCGTTCGCCTGCCGTCTCATTTTTCCGCACAGTAGGGTTACGGTATTACATCCTCCTCGCACATATATCCAGTCAGGACCAATCACTCTTCCTCCGTGACACGATCTGTAATAGACACAAAAACATAGTGCTCTCTCTTTTGTGGAAGATAAGGGGGGATATTGGAGCAGCTTTTCGCAATGGATGGGAATGAACTCTACCATGTTATTGCCACGTACAATTTCCCATGCGGTCACGCACACGTACGCCAGTGGATACTTGTGTCACACGCACATCCTCGTCAGTGTAAACTTGGCAGACTAGCGAAGCTACCATCTGCTTGTGGCGAGAGGGATATGGCAGGCGGACGACCACAAACAGCCAAGGTAATAGTGATGGGTTCCACTCAGTCTCTATCTCCCAGACAGCACTAGACTCTTCACTCCGCAGCGTTTGGACTTCGTACAGGACGGACCGCGGCACAGCGACAAAATGCTTCTCCAGCTCACTGGCAGCTATTGGAGCATTTCTCAGACTTTTATGTAGTTTTGTGTGAACTTGACAGAATCTCTTATTCAGGCACTTCTTACCCAACCAGTTTCTTCTGATACTTCCGTAAAAGGTTTTATTTATAAATACTAATTGGAAAAGTACATTTAGTGAAGTACTATACTTCAGTAGAAATTCAAACTACTTGTACTTTACTATGGTCTATCCATTTAGCAACTTTATACTTCACTACATTTTAGAAGCAAATATTTAACTTTGCCTGACAGCTTTCGTCACTTTTAAGATTACAATTCTTCATACGCTTCCTGTCCAGTGAAAACCACGTATCTCCAAAATTTGGTGATTTTGAATTTGAATGTTTCTGATCAATGGAATAACTAAATATTCCTTTATGGGTTGAGGAAATTAAACTTCATGGAACCCTCTTGAAGATGTCACAAAACAGAAAACAGGCCTGTTTTTTTGAGCTGAAAAATGTACTCTTTAGAGATACGTGGTTGTGACAGGACAGCGATCTGACAAAGATCTGATGCTCGAAGTGAATATGATGGACTGCTGTAGATTAAACTAACCAGCAGTTTATGAAGCTGTTAAAGTTAACTACAGCAGTAAAACACACTTTAATGCAGCAGTAATATCAATCCAAAAATATCATATATAATGGAAGCATTTTACTACACAATGAATACTTTTGATACTTTAGTAGATTTTTCTTACAATACTTACATGCTTTTTGTTAAGAAGGTTTTGAATGATGGAATTGTACTCGTAGTCGTGTATTTTTACAGTGTAGCATCATTACTTTTACTTAAGTAAAGGATCTCAATGCTTCTCGCAGCCCTGCTAATTGGGGGGAGAGTTGTGCTTGTGGAGGATTCTTTGTTCTCGGAGAAGCATTAAGTAAGAAACAGAGACATGGAGAGAAAGCTTGAAACTGAAGAACGGCCAACGGACTAACAGAAGGGCAGAAAAACAAAATAAAAGAACTCGGTTTATGAGCTGGGTCCTCAACCAAATGAATAGCTCCAAACCCTGCCAGAGTATAAAGAGCTTAGGCTACAAATCCATTACCTATGGCAGTGTTTTAATGGACACTTTGTTCATCTGGACTGTGAATGGCAAAAACCTTTAATTGTGGATTTCTCTATTTCAGTAACACGAAAGCATCCAGATATTCATGCAGCCACTAACAATACTTGTTAAGTCTGGTTTCCAGTGATCACATTAAAGTCATAGGCAGTCGTCCAACCTCATGTTTCTTCAATCTAATAAACAGTAGGTGTAAATTCTCACATATAAATCATTACATTTCCTATATTAAATGGCACAGCTGATCAGCTACATTGCGGTTGCCCCTGTGACCTCCCCCTCAGTATTAGTGTTGGCTAAAGTTTGCAGGTTTTTCTCCGGTTTCAGACAGAGCCAAACCAGAGGGTCTAATTTCACCACATAGCCGACTCCTCTTAGGTCAAAGTGGGATCTTTCACATGAAAACCCACTATGTAGGTGCTGCAGGGAGGATTTCCAGACTCCTTCTTGTTGGATTTAATTGTAACACATTTGACATTGCAGATTGTATTGCTCTGTGCAACAAGCATAATGCATTACAATCAATATTGGAAGCGATCCACTTTATCCAATTTTAATTATTCATCTGTTATGTATCAAAAACAGAGAGAAGGAATAATTGAATAGATGAATATGCCAAGGAGGCAACAAACAAACATACTTCTCAGCTGTCTGTGATTGAGAATGCTTCCACAGGTAAGATGGCCTTTTAATGATGTTATGAAGTATGTTACACTAAATACCACCAATGTATTCACAATGTAAACTTGAGTGTTTCCTGTTCATCCCACTTTGTACTAATAGTCCATTGCATTCTACTACATTTATCTACTATAGTTTTAAGATTACACATTATATAATCTTAATGATAGTGGAGGGAATTCTTACAGATGATGTAAACAACCTATAGATATATGTTATAACAGCAGGTTTTAAATATCCTGAGAAATTATGTTTTTGGAATGGTGGACAGGTGTTAGTGCTCCTTTGCCGATCATCCTCTGGCCATGTTGCTATGGAAAAGGACCCAATTAAAACCATTGGACAGATGATTGAATGGGAAGAGCTTCTTATAGGCCCAAACGATAGAAAGGCTCCATGTCTGATTTACGGAACAATTTCTATGGTTGCATATTGCGTTATGGTATGTTATGGAGTTCCTTATTATCCATTTCTCGCACTAGCGGAACAAGAGAAACAAACCACCTGTTCCAATGTCACGGCAAAGCATGTGAAATACACTCGTCCACAGGAGAGATATCAATGTCACATCTTTTCCTCGTCACGGGGGCACACACGCTTTGGAAAAACTTAACCAAGTGAAAACCTACGTGGTTAGAAGGAAGAACCAACCTTGGTCAGGGCTCAGGAAAAAACACATTGTTATAGTTAGGAAAAAAACAAATGGTGAAAGTCTGTGATTTAGGTAAATACCACATAAACATGAACGTGAACAATAACATTAACAGCACGGTTAACGAATGGTTGACAACATGTTCCCGAGGTTTAAAAGCAAGTATATATCCACCCTTGAAGCCCGTCCCACTCCTCAGCTCTTCGGGTCAGGCTATGCCAGAAGAGAAGTGGCAATGTCTCAGCAGAACGGTTGATAGCTTTTTCTAATGACCTCTTGAAGAAAACAACTGGTCACAGACAGGGGTAAGACACTGACGTGAATTGTAATATTGAGACAACTCTCAGCCGCACAGACACAACCAATCAACTGTTTGAGTCGGTTTTGTAAAGTTATACAAATTAGTGGCTGTGATGATGGCTTCCCAAAGTTGATTTTCCCTCTAAACTTGTGAGATGGTTTAATTCAAGTAACTGAGGCCCGAAGAATTATGTGCACAATATTTAATTTGTGTGGTACAACTTAGATTTTTGTTTTTCATATTCGATTAATCATCCTACGACCCTCCAATTTCTCTAAAGACTCCTTTTTGGGGACCCATGAACTAAACCATCTAACTGTATATAAACTAGATGAACTACCTTCACCTTGACCTTCTACAACATTTAAATGCTGCTAATGAATTGATGCCTTTGTATTAACAATCTAAACATGTAAAGTGGAACACAGAAGTGACAGGGGCTTTTTTCTTTTGAGAACAATTTTGCTGATTATAGCTTTTAACTGTTGTACTGGTACTCTAAGTATTAAATCTTCATCCATCACCGAATAACACAGTAAAACGATGAAAAGCCGTCTTTTCAAACATAATGCCACAGCTTTAGGTAGAATGACCTAAATGACACCAGTCTGGATATTGTAGCTATGTATCAGCGTTTCCAGAGGAGCATCAACAACACCACAGCGGACAGAGAGAGGAGATCAAGTTCTTCTTTAAGCTATCATATTCTGCAAGATCCAATAAAGTTTACCTTCTCTTGGGCTACCGAGACACTTTAGTCCAGCTCAATAATCTCAATTGCCACTGCCCGCTCACATTAAGGCCACTGTATCATGCAGCAGCGCAACACTTGTAAAGATCTGGATAAGTAATACATATCACATGCTGAACGATGCATACTCTTCAGAAGGGTAAGGTTACCTTTGTGGTGACTGTTTGTCAATAATTGCACTCTTTATACCTCTGGAAACTTTCTGCAAGAACCCCCCCCCCCCCCCCTACCCTCACCCCCACCTCCCCCTCCACCTCTTGGAAAATAATCATTGATGCAAATTTGTTTTGTTGTGGAGGCTATGATTCAGTCCAAGATCGAGAACGGTCCGGTTTCCTTGCAGCCCAAATTGGGCTATTTTTCCTCTGAGAGGTCTCAGTGAGTGGGATTAAAAAAAACCAAACTATTAAGTTTCTTGACTGAGAGCATTACTGTTTTGCCCTCGTGCGTCAACACTCTTATGGTTCTTATTTTCTGTTGATGCATTGTTGGAGTGTTATCAAGTTCTTAAAGGAGTAGAGTCTGCAAGTCTACCTGAATGCTTCATGGGTATACTTGAACCAGGGATCACAAAAAGGCCTTTTCCTACTCCGGAATTCTAATTAGACCCGATGATAGCATAAGCTTGGATTGTGGTTTATCCTCATTAGAAAAGCTGAGTTTGACTCATTCAGAAGAAAAGAGGAAATTGGTTAAACTTAATTGGTGCAGAGAGGAATGAGTAAGAGTATGCTTGATCCCCTTATCCCACAGATGAACTGAACTCATATAGAATAAATGGGTGAAGACACCCATGCTGGTCCCTCAGGGCTAGAGCTTGTCCCTGGAGATTAATGAGCCTGGCTCAATACAACACACTAAACCACAGACACCACCATCATTCAAGCTGACAGATCAAGGGTTGGCACATTTTATTTGAATAAATAACTCTCCTTGGTGATACATTCCATCTCATTACCCATCCTCTCTGCTACTATTGACGTCATCGTCACCATCAGCCACTCCTGCAGCTCGAATAATAGCTACAGAGGTTAAATAGTACCGTTTTAAGGTTGGATCGAACGTCCCTCGTCTGTTAATAGTAAAAAAAAATTAAAAAGCAAATGGTCCATCATCAAGAAGTAGAGAAGCAATGATTTATTCGTGGCTGCCCAGTCCAGTCAAATCATCCAGAACAGATGCCCTGATCCAGCTCCCTGGCATCTCCACCTGAACCCTCCTCCCTCCTTGCTGGCCAGCTCTGGTGTCTGGGAATCAGGGATGCTGTCACTCATCATCAGCCAGTCAAGTGGGAAGCCAGAGCTTTATATGGATACCGAAGTGGAGAGGGTTAAGCTGACAACAAGCCAGTGGCTGAATCCCCAGCTGCTGGTCGAGTTATTTTTAGAAGCAGCAAAAAGTGCACTGTACTAGTAATGGAAGTAGTTGCGTCTGCATTTTCTGAGAAATAATGTCAATGAGTAATACTTAACTGATCAAAGCATCAAACTGGCATTACTGACCTAATCCTCATATTCTTTTATACTTCTATATACTTGAGGATTGTGCATAATTACTGAAACTAATTCTAAACTAAAATTCAATGTTGCTTATTGACAAAAACTCAACATAATAAGAAATACTGGATTGGCATCATTTAGACTAGCTGTATAAATTGTTCTTTTAGAGTAGTATGGGAAAACTTATATTTCGAAACATCTGTGTAGTTTTTGATCTCCCGTTCAGATAAATTTAAAGATAAAGTTTCTTGATTTAACATTCATTGATTCCTGCTCTTCATTTGAGATGCCTAGTTGCACAACAGGCATGGGGAAAGTGCAGAAATTATAATCAAGACACAACAGCCATATCAATCAATATATCAATACATGTTGATTCTGGATCAAAAGGTGCATGGACAAAGTGTGTTTGTTGTCAAAATGTGACTAGAGGTGTTCAGTTCAGCTCTCCTTAAAGAGGAAGTGTGTAGGATGTATTGGCATCTAGTGGTGAGGTTACAGATTGCAACCAACTGAACACCCCTCACCTCACCTTCACCTTCCATGTGTGCAGGAGAATCTATGGTGGTTGTGAAACTCGTAAAAAAAAGAAAATCCCTTTTCAAGCTAGTGTTTGGTTTGTCCATTGGAAACCTTGGAAACATGGCGGTGCAACATGGCGGGCTCTGTGGAATAGGACCCACTCCCTTTGAAGGGCTCATTCTGAGGTAACCAAATTACAATGATTCTTAGTTTGAGGTGATTACATAGCAATAAAAACATAATTTTGAATATTATATTCCACTTCTGTGAATAGATCCCTCCAAATCCTACACACTGAAACTCTGTTTGAGATTAACACTTTCATGTGAAGTGGAACTGTGTATGTTTGAAGCTATCACATGGCAGAATAGGCATGTTTGGTGAGCAGGTCTGAGACAAGGCCGAGTAATTTCCTGACCACAAAGAGAAATCAATTCAACGGCTGTCAGGGCCCTTCAATAAATCTGATGGCTCAATACAGGAAGTGCCGAAGTGCTGTCTGAGGCTCCAAAATGTTTTTTTCCCGCTGTTCTCGACAGTCTCTGCGAGCACTTTGAGTCAGCACCCGGCCAACCTGAGGATATTGTACTCACAGATTCTCAGAAAAGCATTTAATATTTCTTGACCATATGAGAACAATGTTTGTTTCTCCTTCTTCCTAGAATGCAAGATCAAGCGCTGTTCGCGTGACAAAACCATAGTCGGCCATTAATCTTATGCACTCTTGCGTCCAGTTACTTCCATCATGCTTTCTTTAGTCGTGTCGTGCCTGTCGTGTCACACATGTACTGAACACAGCATGATAATGGTGGTTTTACGAACAGGCTGTCCTTTCAGTGACAATGATTAATCATCTGAGCTGGGTAAAGAGTGAGGTGAGAGTGGTGGTGTGATGCTGGTCCAGTTTTTAAGAGCAACCTCGTCTTACTGGCTATTGGATGGTACTAGGTAGGATTCTCAGGGTGACATCAAGTGAAATAAAAAAACGGACAGCAGCAGGTGAACAGTTTATTTGACTATAAAATGCTTAGTTACTTAAGAGGCAGACAAACAGTTGACAAAAAGAAACAAAAGAAACATTGGTGAAGTTGTGCTGTATATTTTGTGTCGCAATATAAACTGCATATAAAAATAACAAAAAAAATGGACACAGTCTCTGGGTCTGAAAAGTAAAGTCAATGTGCCTTAAAGTGCAAACCATAGACTCTGACTCAAAATGTGTCTACTTCTCTCGTTAATAGTTAAAAAGTCAATGCATTTTTTCACAGCTCATTATGGTGTAATTCACTAAATTCACTCGTCTGCTCAGTGTTCTTGTTGTCCTTCTGAAAATGATTCTATAATTACTTAGATATCTGGTCTCAAAGAGAGGTATGTTTGAAGGCGTGCCTGGTTTGATTGACATGCCTGGAGTGCCATGAAGTTACGGGAATAAGTGGGTAGATCTAGTGTCAGTGGACTTTAAGTCAGATCCACCACTTGCTCCTCAGCTTGTCCAAATATGATCACTATTGGCCAAGATGGCAACAACCAAAATGCCTGACATGAGGCTTCAAAACAGCAGTTAACAAATCCATGGGTGGGTTGCTGCTTGGTCATTTACGTATAAGACTCAGAAACAGTGGTGCCAATGCTAGTTGCCTGATGCTGAGTAATGTTTACCATGGTCCCTTTCTTAGTTTAAACCAAAGAACATCTAACGATGTTGGGAATGTAATGAGTTTTGCTGGTATTTGAAGACAAAGAACTGGGCAAAATGAAAGTTTGAGGTGGTGATGGATCCAGAAGCAAAGATCAAGAATAGCTGCAGTTTTTACATATGATCCTGTGGGGAACATGAATTTCTGTACCAAAAATCAATCCACCCAGCTGTTTAGACCTTTCATGTGAAACCAAAGTCAACTTGCACCAAGCATTGAGAAAAAAAGGTTTGCATTGTGTGTGTTGAGATATTTCAGTGACTAAGCAACGACTTTGACCTGCTGGTAACAGTAGAGGAAAACTCAACAGATGAGTGACCAGACAAAATTTCATTGCAATCCATTCAATAGTAGCTGGGCTATTTTAGTGAAACCAAAGGCCAAAGTGGTGGACTAAGTGACCAACTGACAGGCCAACACTGCCATCCTTAGAACCATGCTGCTAGCATGGATAAAAATATAAACTTTTTGTAGTGCAATCAACTGATTACAGACATTTCTCGCTGAGAACCGAAAGGGAACTTTTGAGGCACACTTTGCTATTCATCTGTGTGATGAGGGTCCCCTAAAGCTAATTAGGCTTTAATTAATTAGGGAGGCTTCCTAAGTGGACAATGCATGCTGAAAGTCCTACATAACAATTAGCTAGTGAATGAGAGACATGCTGGTGTGATTTGACCTCGAGTTAGGAAATCTGTGAGAATGTGCTCCGGGTCTCCAAGTCAAATTTGACTGCTGGAGAGTGCTTGGCTCAACTGCAAAAGGCTCTGAGTTACTAAACAGAGCCATTAGTGTTGGGTAGACTAGTGGTCTGGCCTGAGGGCCTTGCTGAGCGGCAGGGGTCCTGTGGTAGGAAGTCGTGGTCTGTAGAAGGCAGGCAAGGGGCTTGGGAAGCGTGAAGCCCAATACACATGGCCTGCTGGCTGGACTGGAGTACGAAAGCGATAGGGTGTCTGGGAAAATATGTGGATATTTTGGATTCATCACATTTGGAGACCACAGAGGACACTGAATCTCACTATCTGTCTTCCTCCAGCAGTCTCCTGACAAGCATAACCAGGGAATTGCTTTCGTACAGTATGCAAATGTTATTTCATCCTCTTCTTTTTGATTTCTCTCCGACTGTTTTCCATGGAGGAGAGAAATGGGAAGGATAGATTTGTAATGAAGGTACTGTGTATCATCCATCAGGATATGCGAGTATCACCGTGTCATTTCTGAATTATATTTATAAACCCCACATAGTATCGGCCCAGAACAGAGCAGGTCCGCCTTCATTTCCTGCTGATCTCATTGTGACAACCTAATGAAGCCGCCTCTGAAAGTGGCTTGGCTGCTATTGAATGTCGAAACTTTATTTCATCAATGTTTTGTGTCTCAGACTTGGTGAACTCTTGACCATTGATTTTGGCTCGACAAAGAGGACAAGAATATTTTTTTCATATATTATTTTTTTTCGTCAGATCCAAGTATTTTCTCGTTGTTATTGTCTCATTGCTGTGGTCAATTGGGAATGAGGCTATTCATTACTAACAAAAAAAAATAAAAAAATATTTTTTTAAATAAAATGTTTTTGCTTTAAAGATTTACTTGTATATAATAAAATCCTATCCAATCCAATCTCTACTCGAAATTGTCCCTTTTTTTCACCTACACATTTAAATGAAAATGTAATTTCATCAAACTAATCAACAAAAAATTATTTCTTGAAAATTTGCCCTAACTTTTAAGAGACAGAAGTTGCACAAGACTGGACAGAAATCCATGAACCGTACCATCTTTACAAGTAGTTTAAATTTTGTGTAATTTACTGGTGGCACTTTTGTGTTTTAATTGGAATCTAATGTCTAATGTCCAGGGCTGATATTCGGTGTATAGGTTCTGGCCTTGTCACTCTGCTTATCAAAGCAACAAGTGGAACCAATTGGTTTGTGAAGTGCCCTTTTGAAACCTCGAGTCTGGCATTTAGGCGGTCTCCATCTTGTTTTTCTGTAGCCAGAAGTGACCTTATTTGAATGAACCGGGTAGAAGTAAGGGGTGGATGTGACTAAGATCTCAACCACCTAAACGGGAAACGTGACTGCAACCCAGGCTGCAACCCAGGCATGTCACTCAAACGAGGCATGCCCCCAAACAAACCTCTCTTTGAGGCCTGTTATCTAATTAATTTGGGATGAGAGAAGTTGAGGCTTTGTACTGTAGCCCGAGTTTTTCCTGGTGCCTCCTAGTGACCATCAGTGGTATTTCGCTTTAAGATACTTTTCAGGCCTGGACACTTTGCCCATTTTAATATGCAATGGCAACAACAGCCGAGCTTTCAGGGTAGCAGGAATACTGTTGTCCCAGTAGGAAACTAAGCGTACATGAACTCTCAGGAGTTCAGATACCCAACTACAACCTTTCGCAATTAAACTCCAAAAAAAAAAATGCAAGTTTGATCTTCTTGTAGTCTGTATTGAGAAAAGGTTATTGACATGGAGGAGTTTCTCTGATATGCTTTACAATAGACCTTCTCCTCATATGTGTAAGTTGTGGGTCTGGACAGAATCTGTGCTGGTTTGCAGAGGCCCGGTGGTTATCACTTCAAACACATACCACATATTTCTGCATCTAGGATGGTTTTTACCTGTGGTTGCATGTACTTCCAGGTCTAATAAAATCACACAAACCTAAGGGCAACATAAAAAGCCAGCTGCTAATTTGTTTACTTTCAACAGCTGCACTCCCTTTCATGTGATCTGTGTTTGGGGAGCTTCTGGCACCTGCTGGGTGAGGGGTTTCTTTGAGGTAAGGGTGAGCCAGACTGTCCTCATCACCCTGTGGCTCATTTCAGCCACATTGGCGTGGACAGGGAGAAAAAATAAGAACTCAAGCTGTGGTTCTGTGGAATTCCTGGCACGCTGAAACAATGATATCTGTGGAATAATGGCTGTGGTGAGCAGCGAGATTGTGCCATGTATCAAATTCTGATTGATTTTATCATTACATCAGTCTTCCTGATTGTCCATTGTCATTTCAACTATTCACTCCTACTCCCAATGCACACACACACACACACACACACACACACACACACACACACACACACACACACACACACACACACACACACACACACACACACACACACACACACACACACACACCCTAGTGCAATCATTCAAACTTGCTGAGTGAATAAGACGGTGCTGAGTCTATCTGTACCTTAGACAAATCAAATCAGTGGCATTAGTTCAGGATACAGTATAAAATGAAACACCTTGGGCCTTCGTGAGATGACGGATATTCCTGATTTATTTTCCCCCCCTCCATCCTCGGTTTGCTCTCTTGCTGTCCCAGAGGAAGAGGAAGAACATCTGAAGATGATCAGAGAGGGCATATTCATACCTCATCTTGCAGGGGCTCAACCAATGCAGCTACAATACAGTGGAGAGGGTCATCGTATCTGTGGGGTCTTGGCAGAATGACTCATGCTGAGTTATGTATTGGTCACAGCAGGGCTTCCGTTCTGGAGTTCACCACACTTCTCAGAGGATCATCTTTCCAACCACCATAGGGCTGAATTCCACATGTGCGTGTTAACTTCTGTTACTTTTACTTAAAGCGGGGGGGTAAAGTGGAGACGGACCAGCAGGTGTTATCTGTTACTTAAAAATGAAGATGCCTTTCCTTCACAATGTGAGGCAGATAAATGGTTTAGGGCAAAAATACAAGATTTACCATGACACGAGTTGGAAAATAAACATGTTTGAGCTGGTACATATGCAGAGGTAGAGAAGATAATTTTATACAGATGCATGCTAAACGCTGAACTTTAATATAACCCTGAGGATGCTTTTCGCTGTTAAGTTTACTTTGTTACTTCCCTATCAAACCAAATCCTCCTTGTACACATAATGACAACCATAAGAAGAATATACTCGCGGATATACTTTAATTTCAACCTGACCTCAGAACATCCACATCCAGCAGGCTTTTGATCAACCTCAAACTACAAGAGGCAATCAGAAAGTTCCCAAACGGTTCCTCTTGAGCGCAAACAGAGCACAGCGCTATGCCATTTGTGAGGAAGTATTCCAAGTTATGTTGCTTGATAAACATCAGCACCCGAGCTCCATGTGTTTGTGTGACCACTGGTACATGTGCATTTGCCATAAACTAACATCAATCTCTAATTCACACATAATGGCTTTGACAGTATTGAATTGAGCTGAGCAGCTCAGCCTGCCGGTTATATCACCTGTCAAATGGTGTTTTACAGTTACTGGTTTCAAATAGGAGTGAAACTCTGGCTCCATAGCTATGAATGCAAGTGCTTGGCAACGCAGTGCGCTGCCATTACATTCGGGTTGACAGCCTTTATCCTTGCAATAACTCCACTCATGTGGCCCGTCTCACATGGACACACATTTTTCTCAGCTCTGCTTCAGTCATGAATGAATTCATGACAGAAGCAGAGTTTGAATAATTCCTCGCCTGATGTTCTTCCAAGGTTTTCTTTGCAGAAGAGAAAATCCTCCAGTATTTTCCCTTCCCACAGATAGTGAACTCTAAAGAAGGTAATACATCAGTTACATGTGTTAGTACTGTTTCATCAATTATTAACCAATTTTTTAAATAATTTGTTGACCCTCACGGACGATATGAAGTTTGGGGACCTTTCATTGAGAATCATTACTGACATATTCTGTGATTCAAATTATGAAACAGTTCACAAAAATATGAGTTCATGTTCAGAGTGATAAAATAATAGATGGTACTAAGCAATGGCTAACAACAGTGGTAGGTGGTTACCAGGTGTGGCCACCCATGGTTGGAAATTAATACCATAAACTGTTCTTAGAGCCCGTCCAAACACATCCCAAAAATACTACTATTTTCTGTTCTAATTTCTTGTTAAAAATGGATTAAAATTTGTGTTTTAATTGGACAATTACAAATAAGCAGATAGCTGAAAGTGTTAAGGGAAATTCCAGCCAAGGATTTTGTCTCAAACTTGTTCTTACTTCTATCCAGACTGCTCTACAGCACACTGTGTCCCCTCTAAGTGATTATCATTCACCACTCATCGATCTTTACTGGCTTTTTATATTGCCTGTGTAACACCAGAGGTACTGTAGTTTAATTCCTACAGCATGTGCAGGAGACTCCTCTGAAACTCTGCAGTTCTATACATTTTGACAGTCTTGGAGCTTCAACTTTAACGTCTGCCCTTCAACACTTAAGGATTTATGGAGGAGCCATTCTAACATCCACGAGAGGTTTATGAACCCCAGTAAAATGTTATTTTGTTCCATCTTTCAAATGGTCAGACCACAAACCATCCGATCGTGGCATTAACAGTCAGTATTGACCTGTTTTTCTGCTGCGGCCTGCTCCCATGGCATCCAGTCAAGACTGTGAAGACAGGCCTTCAGCCCAAACCTTTGCTCAGATGGAGAGCGCAAACTGAGCCAAGCACTTCTTGTTGTACAATCGTCCAGAAAATTTGGATACCTTCCACTGCCTTTTTATTGGTTCAGGCCCTGTGGGCTCTCGCCTTGATCACAGCATCAAACTTTTTCTGGGATGTGTTCGTGTGATCCAGGGATCACACAAGGTCAGATATTGTAGTGCATTCCATGTGGTGTTTGCGTTTTTGTGTTCATCTCTGATCAAATCTCTATTTGATATGTATTAAAAGTGAAACGTGTACAATTGTTAGTTTATGTATTTTGTTGCACAGATGTCTACTGATGTTAGCATGCTAACCAGCTGGCCTCGGCCAGTCCCATTTTTTGATACCACCCTTCCACCTAAACATAGTGAGTCCCTGTAGCGTCCAGTCTGCCCTCAGTCCAACATGAGAGGAAGAAGTCACAAATCTTGATGCATTCTCAATGATCCAGGTTAAATCAGTTCATCTGGACCTAAAGTTTCTTCATCATCCAAGTACCTTCATCACTCTCAGCTGACTCCAAATTTCCCCAACTTCAGAAACAAGCATAACAACAAAAAAACAGAACAATTGCACAATGAAACCGGTGATTAGTTTCATATGCAAATTGCCGTGACCTTTGATTACAATGGCCAACTGTTGCGGAATTTGCATATGAAACCAACTGCCGGTTTCATTGTTATGCAACTGGACTGGTTTTGGTCCTGGAGTCGAGCTGTACACCAGCTTAACTTCCTGCCTCTTTGTTTCTTCAGCAAAACACCCGTCCCTGACATCCATCAGGCCAAGGGGCAATATAGGCCCGTGATGAAGGCATGTTTATTCTGACTGAGGTGAACATGCATGCCGACAGCCATTTTGGCTAACCCGCCAAGGTTTGTGATTTTAACACTGAACACAAGATTGAACTCTATAAAGTTCTCAGAGTATTATGTTTCACTAAGTAATACCTTCTGCATCGGCTATCATTATTTAATTTAAATTCAATGTTATATCAGATTGGACAATAGAAATTATATATTTATCTTGTCAATTTGAAGTCCTGTGTGAGGTTAATAGTTATTGACCATTACTTTTTGTTCATCTTTACTGCCTTCCTGCAACAGACGTCGATGCTTACTTTGAAACCACAAAGAATAACATCTTTGCGCAGTTCTGGCTCTTCCTTAAGATTGGAAATGACATGAATGGAGACAAACTCATACTGTGTCTGCATTCACATCAATTTCAATCATATGGAAGAGGCTGTATTTACGTACAATTCCATGTGGTTATTTACAGAAACACACTTGGTCTTTCTGTGCTTGAGATGATTGGCAAGTAAGGCACATGTTATAAAGGTTACATCATATTTTCAGCCTGACCGTTGTTTTATCTCGGGAAAATCCCAAAGTCTATTTTTGTCAATTTCAAATGGCATCAGGGGCGCTGAATGTACTTATTCCTTATGTGTGTGTTATTGTTTCCAATAAGCAATAAATCCTGTGACAATCCTATGAGGGTCCTGAAATTTGGCAGAAAGAGCATGTCTTTAACTGTACAAGGAAGAAATACATTCTCCCACCACAAAAGGATTACATGACGGCAACATGACTAGAAACAGGCAGTGGTTTGACATAGAAATAGCACAGTGGAAAGTAAGGCTGTTGTGGTTGGGGCAGCGGAAGCCTATGTACTTTTGTTTTTAACTGCATTGACCCAGGTTAAATTCACAACTTATAACAAGGGGGCTCCTACCAGAAGTGGGTTTTCTTCTAATTGACAACATTTTTTACAAGGAGAATTTTTTTCTTCTTTTTTTAAAACCATTATACTGACCATTTGTTTTAACCAAACCATTAGGTACCTTAATGTAAGTTTAGCCTGATGCATTTCAGTATTGGTAATAAAATGACTCAAATACAATGTGAATGGAGTCTCCTGTAAAAAAATTATCACATGACTTAGCTGTTTCCCCTTAGCTCCACAGAGCTTTGTTGTTTCTTTTTGTTTCGGTTTTACAATGCACAACTTTGTTTCAAGCCCAGACTCACCAGCCTTATTGCATTTTGCAGCGGCAGGCAGCTGTTTGCAGTGAAAAAACTCTGATAAACCCACTGCACACCACGTGTTAGGCACCAAACAGCAGGCAGATACAATTAGGGAATAGCTTGTGAATGTAGCAGAGCATTTAATAGCTAAAGAACAGATAGACATTTCCCCCAGGAGGTGGTGGAGACCAAAACTAAGCTGTAAGGAAGAGTGAATATTGGACAAACACGACTTAAAAAAAGCTATGTTTATTTTGTTCTCTGCTCATGCATATACAAGAAACAAGCTATAAATGTCCACAACATAAATTGACAATATGCTTATGTCATTTTTACAGCTTCTTGTGCTGCCATCAGGTGGCCAAACAAAATCAATAAATGCAGGTTTAAAGAGTCCTTTTTCATTCCCAGGTTGTCAAATAATGCTGTTTTTGTCAAAGCCGTTTGATTCAGGAGATGTGCACAGAGTACCTTATGTCTTACAAACCATGACAAACAAGTTCATGTGACAAAGTACTAAATGGGGTAAAGTCTGTGTTTTGCAGAGGTTGAGGTGGTTGAATGGACCAAACACAGGACTTTCATCTGGGAGACAGGTGTTCAAAGTCAACATGGATTTTTCTTTTTAAGTAATGGAAGTAAAGGTATTTATTCTAACCCAAACCATAAGCATGTGGTTTCTGGTGGCAACACGTAAGGAACCTTGCATGTCTAAGGCATCTATATGAGATGTGAAAGGCTTGATAAAACGGGAATGAGAATGACTTTGTTTAACAATGGCCAACGTTGGCATGCATGTTTAAGCTCTTAGTATCATATTTTTGAGGAAGTGTCATTGTTACGAATAGAACCACGAGATACTTTAACCCTTTAAGTCCTAGAGGCCCCCAATTGGGGGCCAGGTAGAAGACTTAGCAAAACTATTATTAAAATATGGACATATATATACTGATATTTACACATCTGAACAAATCTGTGTTCCTTTATTATTATTATAAATATATATTTTTTTGTAATTTTTTTATTGTGGTTGCAGAGGTATACTCTTTTTATTATGGGTATGCAATTTTTGAGCAGAGGCCTAAAAAAATGGGTGTATTTTTAAAAGGTTAAAACAAGTCTCAGCCCATTTCCATGCAGACTGTAATATAGTTTCCTTCTGATGAGAACGCATGAAGAGCAACCTCAACCTCTTCATTGTTTATAACCTTTAATTGATGCTAATACTAAATTATTTATCTGTTCTCTGATCCTAATTACACCACCAGATAGTATAAATACCATCTTCCATCACAGTTAAGTGTTGCATTATGTGCTGTCATTTGCCTGAATCAACTTTTCACTGATTATGCATGTCTCCAATAGTGGAATGAGAAATTGCAACTGTCAAAGCTTATGACTTCTGTTTGTGAGTGTATTCATTTGTGCACTATTATCGTGGGTTTTGATAGTTTTATTTGGAGTTTCAGAGACATCTGTTGCACATGTAAACATCATATCCTGGTTTCAAAATCCTGGAAAAGTCCTTCATACTGTATCACTTTTTTCCATGGGGTCACTTATTAAAGGGAAACATGTCGCATGCAGAGAACATTTTTAGAAATCCAGTCCAGCATTGAATGAGAACACTTAAGCTAACAGCCACAAATAATGTAATGTAATACTTTTCTAATACTTTTGGGCAATTGCATCCTGTCAGTGCATGTCCACAAAAATGTCTTCTTTTTGCCACTGACATGCTCAGATTATTAATATAATTGGCTAACAAAATCATAGGAAGGATCCCTAACCCAAAACAAAAGACAAGTTGTTACATGGAGACAAAGGTGGAAACATGAGTGAGATGAGTTGAAGAGAGGAGTGAAAGAGTTAGTTTGGTTGGTTTACAGAAAGCTTATGAGCTTAGTGTTATCTAAAAAAGATTTGTGTTTGCATATTTCCAAATTGTGTCAACAAAATGTCACAAAACAGTAGGCATAGTTTCCCGTTTCGTGGCCGCCGGTGGAAATGTTCTCTTTCAGCGTTGTCCCCGTTAGTCACTTAGATTCAAAATGGTTGAAAAATACAGAGGTTTTCCCTTTAAACAGAAAACTATGGGAGTCAATCATGATGATGAACAAGTGGTGCCTGATCAGAAGTGGTTACTTGATAAAAGTCACATTTTATTTAAGCAGAATACAAATATAAAAGTTACGAAATAAAGAGTCACAGAAGTCAGTGTAGATGACTTACACCACTGATACTACAGAGCACCTCTTACCTCCCATGTTTCCCAACCAAAACACACATCTGGCACTGCATGAGTGAGGTTAGTCCTTGGAAACTATGCTGTCATGGTCACAAACACTGTGATAGGTATATTTCCATGTGTCCTCTCCTTAAGGCAATGAATCAATCAAGCTTGTATGCAATAAAAGCCAAAAGGGGGTGTGATTATTATTGCACGAAATGTGATGTTGTCAGTGTGCCATTTTTTTCTTTGCACTGCTGCTTTTTTTTACTGCTGGTCATAGATGAGTGTTTTATGGCCCCCCCGGCTCCTAACGCATGGTCTTGATTCAGTAATGGGGCCCTCATATTCCCGTAAGACTGCTTTTTAAACAGACTGACATTGTAATTACGGCTGGCAAAGACCTGTGACGCAGCGAAAAATGGTGCGGCTATCTTCGTGCAGCCGTTGTGAATACTTCTCCTGGTAGTCTGGGGCCACATGACTGCATGAAAGACCTCTGCATCAGTGCTCACATGACCCCCGCTGATGTCTCGGCCTGTGGAAACCATCTTTTATTTTTTTTTAGGCTCTGAAATAACAATGAGGAAACAATGGAGGCGCCAGGCCGCAACCCACGCTAATATGGACACACCTAGTACAGTGTTCAACTGACGCTCAGCACCCCACTTTGATTTACTGCAACTATGTGGTGCTTGTATTCTCAAAGAGCAAGGAGGACAAATGAAAAGAGTGTTAGCGAGTTATGGGGTGGCTTATTGGACCCTGGTTGAACACCCTGGCCTGAACATAGGTCCGAGTTGTGAGGTCATCCAGACAGAGGGTAGGATTTTACATGCTAGTGGCCGTCGCTCGGTGGGTGGTGCACAGCAAGGACACGGGCCAACTTATTAGCTGTCATACTTGTACCCACATATTGGATTTCTCTGAAATAATATTTGGGTTCCCGGTGACTCCTCCTGCCCGGCATTTGGTCCAGACTTTTTGCTTGGCCTCAAAACCCTGGAGAAGCATGTGAAAATATCAAAGATAGCGCCTCAAAACCAACAAGAATTTGTAACAATACCCAGAGGCCAAACTTGTGTTTCCTTCCATTTTATCTGCTGCGTTTCTCCTGCAGCCTGACAGAGTTTGATTTATATATAATTTATTCTGAGATGACAGTCGGGGAAGGATTTATTGTGTTTTCTAAGTGAAATAAACCATGTCAGGATGACGTGAAAATTATAAATGACTTTCATAAGAAGTTGCTTGAGAATAATATACAGTATGCCTGACTGCAGTGCTAGTACCATTGTATAAACTTGTTCTGTTCCTGTGCCTTTAATGAATGTTTATGAGGAGAATAAAGTGTAAGCAAGGCACTAGAGGTGATCTATGAGGAGATTTCCACTGAGGCCGTGGCATAATGAAAGAGGTGCTGCGAGTCAGTTACAGATGTGATCAGGCAGCTTTGGGCATTCACGTCTCTCCTTTCAGATTCTCTACACTTATTGGATTGAGGAAGGAAGGACTTGGTGTCTGAGGTGATGTGCCTCGTTTACATCTATAATTCCCTCAAAACTATACTCTGAGGTCACTCTTCTGTAAATTATAGACACTTCAGCAGCTGAGAGTTAATTTCCCATGCATGAATCCTCTCAAAGGAAATGTCAAGTTGTTGATGCTTTTGCAATAGTGTTTCTCATTAAAAAAAAAAAGTAAATAAAAAGATATAAGCCTTTTCTAACGGTGTAGTCAGATATGCAACAGAGTCAATTCGTAAAGAGCTGTCGAGTCCATGAGGATGTGGAAGGTTGCCCATTGAGAGAGGCCAAGTGGTCTGGTCTTTTGTAACCAACTACTCCCACCTCTCAGGTGCAGTTGCTTCGCCCTGACGACCAACCCAGGCTGTGGCCAGAAGAAAACAAGGTAGAGTAGCACAGGAAGGTGGGCCATCACAATAAAATAAAAACGGTTTGCTTATCCTGGTGCTTTATGGTTCCACCATGAAAATGTACATACTGTATATGAGAGGAAGAAAGAGCCTGGAGGAAAATAAAGAACAGCATTTTCTGAGTTGTTATAGGCTGAGTTGGCTGAAAATGTCTATGGTGCTGGCTAGCAAGCACCATAGACATTTTCTACTATCAACACTATCTACTTTCTTGTTTGAAGCAGCACCTATTCTATCAACCTTGTACATTATGGTGCTAACATTAGAACATAGTGTTACCGCAGCTTTATCAACACTTTTACAACTTGGATTGGAATTCCGGTGGAAGATTCAAACCAGGAAAGACGGAGAGAGTTTGAAAATAGTTTTAGAGAGAAAATGTGGCTTTCAACTCTTGTTGCTTATTATGACATGTATTGTATTTTTCAAATAAGCCCTCAGTATGAGGCAAGTGTTTGGAAAAAACAGTATTGTTGCCAATTAGTTTTTGCAGAAGACGTTTTGATATTTTACTCACAGTAGAAAAACTAAATGTATAAATCATGAAATTTATGATGGTTGACTTCTATTTACCTGCTTCAGTGGCAGAGACCAGGTGTTGTGCGTGTTGGCCGTGGAAGTATTACAGACTCTAGATACCTGACTCAAAAATGGCATAAAGTCACTCACCCAGCACATAATTTAAAAAACGTTTTTCTGCTTCATTGTTGGTTTCTGCATTATGGAACCCATTGCACTTGTGCGATCGTGTTTTGCACCCTTTTTGGACCACAAAAACAACAACAACAACAACTGCCATGATAAGGCTTGAAGCTATATCCTGCTCTAAATACATTATTGATGTTGACTCACTGCCATTTTAACAAACAGGAATGGAGCCTTCGTAAAGGTTATTAGTAACACCTGTACTTTTCCTACTACAACGTGAGAATGTGTGCTGTGAAAAAGACCTGTGATCACAGTCTGTCACTGATAAGACAGCTGTGTTGAACTGAGAGGAAAGGTGGAACTGAGTTACCAGAGTTCCAACATAAGAAGGACCATCACAAATCCTGGAATTAAAACCAAGTGGTTCTTTTCATTCTACATCATACATATTATACTAATTATATATTATCACTATTATCATGAGTCTTTAGAAGCTTGTTATACAGTGTTTCTCAATTTATAACTTTTGTAACATTATAAGTTTACCATTGGGTTTTGATCGATCTTACTGATGGAAATAAACATTTAGATGAAAGTTAAAATACTGTATTGTATAACACAACTTTTAATGTAATGTAGGGCTACCACTTGAAAGTCAGACGATTCATCTGTTGGAGATCCTTCAGCTGACTTTGATTCTTCATGTTGAACAGTCTTTTCTTAATTTTAGGTTTATGGTTATTTTAGACAAAGACACTGACATAATGTTGTATAGTTATGTTGTAAGAAAGCTTCTATGTTAAGTATCCTGAGATGACTGCTGTTGTGATTTGGTGAGATGTAAATGTAATTGATTTGGATTGGACCCTTCGCCTTCCTCCAGCGGTGACAGAAAAATTGTGTACCAAGACACACGGAGGGCAACCACGGTGATGCTGCTGCACTCTGCTCAGATTAAGGTTCCAAGTGGACCAGACCCCACACATGGCCTTCATGCACACATAAACGTCAAGTCCATCAGCTCTTGGAGCAGTGCTACTGGGAGTGTGGTGCGTAAGTGGTGCGGGACACGGTTGTTTAAGAGAGCAATGCCCAGACCAAGAGCTGTTTTTGACCCTGTTGCCCATTTTACAAGGGGAAAGGTCCCCGGTGGTGTTATGCTGAGTTCTGCCTGCCTGTAGAGAACTGCATGCCCTTGGCGAGATATGCGAGTTTACCTAATGTGGGACACATTTAGCATTTCAGACTTCTGGACTATATTGAGATAGTCAACAACTCACATCCAGTCCCTCTCGAAAAACTCCAGGATTTGTTCTATTCAATCCAAAGCAGAAAATGCAGATGCATGCATATGGGTAGTCTTAGTGGCAAGTTGTCTCAGACAATCTGCATTTTTTTTAATGTGAGACAGTTCCGTTCGAAATGTTAAACACTGAAAGGTCTAAGTTAAATGGCCTAAATCACCTTAATTCATGTAGGACAATCTTCTCCGGTCCTTAGCACTCAAGGCTAAATGTGCAGTCCCTTGTTCAGTAATAAATGTTATTGCTGTTGAAAAACTTAGGCTTCAAGGTGTCTGTGTTACATGGATACTCAAACAACATCCAACAAACAATAGACAATAGTAGTTTTGATGCATTTATTAGAAAGACAGTAATCAGATCCTCACAGATTGTTACAGAAAATGCAGAATTAAATGGGCCTTGTTCTGAATTTTCACTGGTCAAATTGATTGGGTGTCTTGTATCTGAAAGTTTGATCAGAAATTAGAAGGAGACTTCTGGCTGTGTCACCACTTCAACCTCTTTTACCAGAGGTGGTTTGGGTTACAGTGGTGGGGTGGCGAGTGCTGACGAGCAAAGATATCTGTATACGGGTGGTATGGGATCTGCTCCAGAAGAGATGACATTATTGAATGGCAGAATTTATCATCATCAAGTGGATGACATCATGGGGTTAATGGTGCTGGGTCCACTTGAGTGTGTTGAGTGAATCTCTGTTTTAGATGGATTGATGCATGAGAGGATTGATCACTGATCACAGCAAAAAGGTTCTGGGTTCGAATCTCATCCAGGGGCCTTTCTCCCTGTGCCTGCGTGGGTTCTTGCCGGGTACTCCGGCTTCCTCCCACCGTCCAAAGCCATGCGTGTCAGGTTAATTGGTGATTCTAAAAAATTGCCATTTGGTCTGAATGAGGGTGTAAATGGTCTTTGTTTCTGTATGTCTCTATGTGTTGTCTCTGTAAAGGGACTGGAGATCTGTCGAGGGTGTACCCTGTCTGCCCAAAGTGAGTTGGGACAGGCCTCAGCCACTCCGTGACCCTGTTCAGGATAAAGCAGGTATAGATGCAGGTGATTGAATAGGTATATACCGGCTTTACTGCCATAATCCAATGTGGGCATTCAATGGCGTAGCGGCTTTCACTGAGACCTTTGAAAATCATGGCATGAACAATGCCTTGTCAAGCCATTTCTCTCCACTCTCCCTCGGCAATGTCAGGATCTCTGCCTGCCCCTGTTCGACGTTTCCTGTTTCCCCTCGATCACCCTTTTCCTAATGTTTCGTGTCTTCTCCCCTGTTTGTTTTTGTCTGTCATATGTTCAATGTTTTGGTCTGTGTTTGGAGGGTGTGGATTCCTTCCACTGCCTGCCTCCAGTCACCTCCCACTACCACCCCTCATTCAACTGGCACAGCTGGTTCTCATTCCAGTAATCACCACCTGGCAGTATATGAACCCCGGTCCTGCACTCCACCTGCGTCAGTCCGTCCAATCGCGTCACCTGGTACCACGTTGCAGTTCAGTAAATCCGTTTGCTTGTTTCTGCAATCCCGGTTCTGACCCCCATGCCTGTCTTCTGCCTGCTGCAGTCCTACCTGTGCGCCTGTCTGCCTGATAACCTGTGGTACTTATCAGCTGTCCAGTGTCGATACACTGAGATCACCTGCACGAAGAAGCCGTTCTGTGTCGTTCTTCTGAGATCACCAGTTGACGAGTCTTGGCAATCCTGTGTCGGTCCACGGGAAGCCACACAGTTGACCCTGTCCGCTGTCCTGTGTCGGCCCACTGAGATCATCAGGTATCCAGCTCCCTGCTCAGCGTCGGTCCTCGGACACCACCTGCCTGCCGCCGTTACGGTTTCGCCCGAACCCACGCTGCCTGGTGTGGAGCGCGGGGACGTCAAAGTTCCACATGTGGTCTAGGACATTTTCCTCTCTTATATGTTTGGAACAACTTCTTCACAACCGTGGGGTTAAAACCATGACGCGCCTCTGGTTTCAGGGGTCTACGTTTTGGGATTTGTTTTAGAAACTCCTGAAGCATTTTTCATAACTTCAATAAACCCTTTGTTTATTTTTTCTCAGTGAACTGGTAGACCAATAGAAGGTCCATCCTCTCGGGGAATCCACGTTTTCCCAGGATTGCAATCATCTCCCCCAGTTTCTTTCAATCACATGATGACAGTGACCATTACCCTTTATCCTGCACTGGACAGTGGATTTTGGACCTTCCAGGCCCTGGCCAACAGCTTCAGCTGAAGGACTACATCATCCTCAACCATCCAATCATCCTTTTAAATATATTATCTTCAATTCACCTTAAATATCCAAAACCCTGTAAATAATCATTCTTATTGCACAATCCATGCCCCTGCACACATTTTTGCCTGACTGAAATACTTTTAAAACTATCCCTCATTAGGCAAACCAGCCTGGTTCTCCACCCTCAGAGCACAACCAGCAGCTTCCTGATTTTATGGACTTCTATGAATCTGATGTATTTATCAGCACATTCTTTGGGATATTTTGTTTGGACAGAATTTCATACATTTTATGGCCCAAGCTGAAATAACAGAGAACGCATTACTCGGCAGCAACAATTAGTTCTGCCAAATATTGCATACACTTTTTAACACTCAATAACGACACTTCGAATCAAAGTTTGATGGGAATCGAAAAATTTGATCAGCACATATAATATTATTTGATCAACTTTGAGTGGGTGCATTTCACACACAAGATTCATTTGTCGACACTTAAAATCCCAAATTTTGTAGAAAGATGTGTAATTCTAAGCTCTGCCTAAAACACATTGATAAAGATTTTATAGTTAGTCTGTCTTCTTCACCTTAGTGTGGTTTGCTTTTGGTGTCACTCACTCTACCTACCTGTGATCCCTTGTGTGTGTGTGTGTGTGTGTGTGTGTGTGTGTGTGTGTGTGTGTGTGTGTGTGTGTGTGTGTGTGTGTGTGTGTGTGTGTGTGTTTCTTTCCCTTTTCATTCCTTGGTCCCTGCCTGTCACGACCACATCACCTGTTCCCAAACTCCCAATCTGCCCCAGCTGTAGCACAGCATTTGTCTGCTAGTTTGCCCTTTAGTTGTGTGCTGTCCCGCAAGGTGCATGCAATTCTCAGCGGGCAGGCAGAACTCGAAAAAACACGGACAGCAGCCTAGACAGGTACGATCTGTGGGAGTGGTCAAGATTGAATTAACAGTTGAATCTTTGTATTGAACATCCAAATTTGATTCAACTGACCAAATTTGGATTCAGGTAAAGCTCTAATTTAATGTAGGCATACAAATTAAGTTTAGTATGTTAGTTTGAAGGCAATGGTCAAATCCTTTCTGTTTTAATATCACTGGATTGTGCCTTTAGGTTTCCAAATTTTTGTGCATGGTAATTCCGTGTTGCAACAGTACAAATTTACCTTAATTCTACAAATACAACATGATTTTAGTGAGGCTTTATTTGTTTGTTTATTACTGCAAAATGCAGTAATCCTTTCTCTGTGTAGGGACCTGATTAAGATGGTTTTCCACCTTTGTCTTATGATTAGAGTCTAATGAAGAGAGAGACTGTAGAAGTTCCTTCCAACTGTTGTGTTGTGCAGAAAAGCTGATATTTCATAGACTTTTAAATGCTTTTAAAACATTTAATTACACATGGATGGTTTCACACTTCATCATTTATTTATTCACACATGTGACTGCATATGTACAGTGCCAAGGCTTTTTTGCTGCTGGTAGATAGTCAACAACCTTGTCACAGTGGATGAATCAGATGTCTGAGCCTATTCCCTTTAACAACAATTTCAGTTTTGAAATAAAATAAATGTATAGTACCCAAGTTTAAAACTGATGCATTGCTGTTTTCAATACATTCTACGATAAACTATAACTTCAGGTCCTGGAGAGAAGTTGCATGGTTGGAGCCCAAAGCAAACCCCAGAAAAATTTGAACATATTTTCTGTCAATTTCCTGGCAATGCAGCCTAATTAGAGGTTGCTTACTCATTGTAAAAAAAAAAAAAAAAAAATCTCTCATTTGACAAACACTGAGCACAGACTTCACACCCTAGTATAATAGGAATTACCATATATCTGACTGTCTAACTGTGGAAACAGTCATGGTTAGCAGTCATAACAGAACAAGAGCAAACTCCAACACTCATAATTCTGCCTCGAAGGCTACGGAGGCATTGGCACGAACGCAGCCACTGAAGTTGAATAAAAACGGAACACCGTCAAGGTCACAGTGCCACAATCCACTCAAGCACATTGCTTTGGGAAGTGGGAGATGTTGAAACAGATGTTTTTCATATTGGCTTTGTGGCGTGGAGTTGATGAGTGCTCTGTTACATTAGCGCAGCATGCTGTGCTGCTGTAGGAATCGCATTCAATTTCATCTCTCCCTAATTACTCACAATAACCTCACACTCTCTCAGCGTTGATTTACACGAATCCCGCTCAGGACCCGCCATAAGAGTCATCAGCAACCCTGTACTCTTTTCAGCAGTAATATTAGTGTGTTTCAGTATCCTCTAATGGTCTATTAAAAGGCCCCTCAACAACATAATTTAGACAATTTACAATTGAGGATCAAGCAAAAGCAGCATGTGATTAGTTTTTTGAGCATAAACTTTTCCCACAAGAAATCGAAATGGAAACCAAACAGTGAAACCCTAACATAAATAACCCTTTATGATTAACTTTATTGACCTGAAGCGGAGGTGGGAATATTAAGGGCTTTCCGACTTGGACATCGTCAAAACCTCTCAGCTCTTGCTGGCCAGGATCTTTTATATTTGTCCTGCTGTGCCCTCAGTGCACCTGGTTATATAAATAAGATGGGATTTGTGCTGGGCTTGTTAATGATGTTTGGAGGTATATTATGGTCATGAAAGCAGTAGTAAAGTAGTAAATAATGATCTGATCTCATCCAAAGTATGCAAACTCGTGGACGGATCTGACATTGTCCAGCACAGTCAGACAAATGTGTGTTTGTCCTCTGTCTCCTTTGCCTACCTCTTTTCTCTAACACACAGTACAGAGTACACACACATATATACACACATTGGGCTGTCCTAGCCTGGGAACAAATGAAAATTGACGTGCAGTTAATGATATTAAAAGGAGTCACACATTGGCTGTCTCAATTGCCCTATACCTCCGTTTCCCTGCGTCCTCTCCCTCAGTTTCATTGAGAAAGTAGGTTGTTTCCAAGTTACACCACTGCTTTCACTGCTGAGAGGCCAGAGAACACTTTAATCCATCCTCTGTCATTTGTCTCCATCAGTGGCATGGCACAATATTGCAACACTTTGGTTTTTAATAATGGCTGTTGTGGTACTGTAACAAAGAAGTGATTCAGCAGTTCAAGACAATCCGCTGCTGTATGGGAAGTGATACATTTATGGATGTTTCTGATTGTATGAGGCATTTTTATATTCTTTTTTGACAGTGTCTCTGTAACACGATCGTGCTACCGTATGGGTTCCCTCAGACACAGACTACACGTCAGCCACAGAGCTCAGTTCAATCGATTTATTTTTGTACGGCAGATCCACCTGCCACTGTCCCTGCGCTCTCCTGCCGTGCCTGAAAGCGCCGGTCCAGTCTCCCTGCTTCCACCTCTGAGGAGTCCCCGGGTCCCGCCTCCTCGGTATCTCCCTGCTCACTTTTTAAGGGAGAGACAATCCGTCATAATTCGGCTCAGCTGGGTTTATTACCCCTTTCCCGGCACCGTTCCCTGAACCACTCCCCCACTCTATCCCCCCCTGCAGCTGAGCTAAACCACACCCCGCCACCACATACCCCCACCGCTCGACTTAGGCCGGGGAGCCATCCAGTCTAACACCCCCCTGAGAGTGGGAGAGGAAGTCGGCCACGGTCATCTGCGCCCCCGGCCTATGGACCACTTTGAAGTTAACACTGGCACTGCTCCGTCCACTGGACCGGATCTGAGGCACCTTTCCGGGTCAGGTTGGTCAAGGGGCTGGTCAGATCCGCAAGGCCCGGGATGAACCGCTTGTAATAACCTGCCAGCCCCAAAAAATGCCTCAGGAGGGAGAACACATCAGCAAACTGCTTCTGCAACTGGGCAACGTCTGCTCTGGGTCCCGGAGAGATGGGCGTCAAAAGGGAGCGAGGCAGGATTGGTGGATTTTGGAACCTCTGGCCCCAACTCCTCTCTCTCAGATACCGCAGACACCAGAGAAACAGACTCCGCCTCTCTCCATGCTTTTAAGAGGTTGAGGTGGTAGATCTGTGTAGCTCCGCCCCTGTCAGACCGCACCACCTCATAGTCGACATCCCCTACTGGTCGTGTGACTACAACAGCGATTCTGCCACATTTTCATTTGGGACATCAGCTACATCAAAACAAGTGTACCAACTTTCTCCTGCCCACCAAGTTCTGCCTGCCCGCTCTGTGAGAATTACATTCATCTCGCAGGACTGCTCACAGGTGCAGGAAAAACTACTAAACAAATACAATATAGTCTTCTTTGTTAGGTTCATCAATGATGATGAATCACAATCCTATTTTCAAAAATGAAAGCAACAATAATTTCTATTGAAAAAAAAAAAGAGAGAATCGTGAGCTTAATTCTAAGCAAAGAAATGCTAATTTTATGCAGAATCAAGCAGCCAAAAATGATGTTCATATTTGTGAGTGAACGAAAACAGTAAATCTATGGAATGAACAGCAAAACAATGAGCTGAAACTCTATAAATCTGTAAAGTGAAGCTGCAGATTCAGTTGATCTTAGGAATTAGAATAACATTTTAAAATGCCATCACTATTTATCGAGATGCATGTCTGAAAGAGGCGACTGGGAGACGAGGTGAAGAAGTTATACAAAATAAAATAGGAATAAAACACGCAATAAAGCAACACAATTCCACAGACCACTTAACACAGAAAAAAAAAAATCAAAGAAACAAAGTGGAGGCTCAGTGGAAAATGTACTGTCATTTGGTATCATTTTCTGAATCTTGTCTGGCCAATTCTTTTTTTTGTTTTTTTTGGATACAAGGCCAATGGAAACAAGTGCTACTCCGGACTCCCAGAGATCCCATATTGCTACGCTTTTCGAAATAAAACAGGCTGAAACTGCAGACCAACCAACCTATCATCTTCATATAATGTTTCACATTCTCTTTATCAAGTGCATTTACAGTAAGCCTGAGTGACTCATCATTTTCATTAAGAGCATTCCCAGCACACGTCACAGCACTCCTCCCCTCACTCTCACCCTTTCACCCTACACACATTCATGTTCAGTGCAATACGCCAACAGCCCTCAAGCCACACAAATGCTTCTTATTTTCACTGCAACCTCTCTGTCTCTTTTATGAGACTTTTGCCAGAGCAGTACGGCTCTTTGGGTTTAGGAAAGAAAAGGCCCGACAGCTGCCAAAAGCGATTGGTGGTTGAGAAACAATGGCACGCCCTGTGTGATTCTCATTGCTCCTCGAACCCCAGACGTCCTCCTAGCTGTAATCCACTGTTCCTTTTATTTCTCAGATCATAGTTGCCTCCTCCAATTGGTTGTGTCAGCTTTGGCCCAGGAACACTGAGACGACCTGACCAACATGGTGGAGCCTCTTGCCAAAAGGACAGAGAAGAAAGGAAGGGGGAATGAGAGAAATGCTTTAATTGCAGCAAGAATCTAGACAGTTTGGGAAAATTTGTTTGAGAAATGTGGGGGTAATAAAAGAGACGCAAGGCGAAAAGTGGCAGTGTGATCCAGCGGACTTGAATTTGCTGCACTTCCACTTGCAACTTGTGTGGTACATGCTCTTGGTTGGGCCCGGGCCACGCTGGGACAACGGCAGGGAACCGAAAGCAATTCTGAAGGGGTGGGTCGCAGCGACGGGGTTGGTGGCAGTTATGTCGCTGTGGGGGAAAACCATGGGTAATTGACGTTGACAGATGTGGAAGGGGTCTACACGTCCAAGATGCAATGGGAAACAATTGAGGAACGATGACTAAGCTTGAGCCAGTTCCCAAAGACATGAAGTCAACACACCGCAGCCTGCCGATAACCGAATAGGATTTATCTCTTCTTTTATACACACAAATAAGTGAGATTACTTTTTCAGTGCTTGATGTTGTTCACTAGGATTTTAGATCATGCTGATATATTTGGAATATTGTTGATCCTGGAGGAATTGTTCATACAGTAGCTATTAGTAGTTTCTATGTATACGTGCAGAAAGCTACTTCAGGCTCATTTCTTTGGGCTTAAGCCTAGAGCTGTGAAAGTGATTACCGCTGTGGTTTCTGCCTGCATTACAAACGTCTGCAGCACTTTAATTCAGTGTTCGATCTTGACAGAAAATATTTGAATAAAGCACAAAATTGTGTCATCAAATACCTACACAGTCATTCACTTTGGAGAGATTTGGAGCAAAGACACATTTAGGCCCATTTGAGTGAGTTTATTGGAGGGGACGCGTGGGGAGAACAAGATTAATGGCTTTAACTTTATCTTGGCAAATCAAATTCCAATAAAGCTCAAAGAAAAATTAAAAACTGGCCAGTGCGAGCACTAAACTGTGACTTGATTGATGTGTGAGGGTAAAAGTAGTTCCAAAAGTATGCAGGTGATTCTTTTACTGCCCAGATATCCAATTCAAACTAGGGGGTTTTATTAGCAGCCGACTGTTGATACAGAGACGCTCGTTTCCTAAATGAAGTGCTGCTCACCTGAAGGTACATGTCAGGAAGAAAGATTTACAATCTCCTGGTTGAACATTTCACTGTTCAACCAGTGGACATTCAACCAGAACTCCTTATTCTTTGTTTAAAACTGATAATTTGAGTAAAACTCCTCCATCAAGCTGCACTAAGGGTCATATGTAAAACCACTTTTTTGGCTGCATATTATAATGCATTGAACAGATACAATACATTGTTACTCGAGATTAAATCGGCTATATATACTAAATACATTTGGGTAAAATGAAAAAAATATCTTATTGTAGATTCTGCGGCCGGGCATTTTGAAGCAAACATACTATTTGATAATCGCTATTGGAACTATTCGACTATTATTCCACTATTAACACCCACCCACACACACACACACACACACACACACACACACACACACACACACACACACACACACACACACACACACACACACACACACACACACACACACACACACACACACACACACACACACACACACACACACAGAAGTAGAGACTCACTTGTGCCATAAACTGTGGCTCAAAAAATAATGTCCAAAATCCTGATCTTGGATAAAGTTGGAGAAGCATGTTTTTAGCCTCATCATTGAGGGGAGGGCCGTTGTTTATGCTGCATGTCGAACATCAAACTTACTTCGTTTGACCATTGATTATTGTTCTGTGGTTGTACCATCTGTTTGGTGCCTCAATCTCTAATAACTGTGCACAGCTGTGGTAGATTTATATGCCAGCTTTACCTGCAGAGTTTGCGCTACACCTTAACACAGAACGTTTTGACGGTTGTAGTTGTCTTTACATGTCTCTTCTGTTCGCACCACAGCATCTAATCTCACAGTGTCACAGAGTTTTAGCTAGCAAAGCTCCGGAGTCTGGTATCAATGTGTTCTTCTTCTTGTGTTTTTTAATGGCGGTTGGCAGACAGCTTTTAGAAGCATTGTCACCACCTTCTGATGTGAGTAACGCGTTACAACCTGGCATTGGTAAAAATTTGGGAAATAAGGAAGGACGATAGTTGCAAATAGGCCACTATTCGATACGATCATGACCCACGCCTACAGGATTCATGGACTGAAGGTGGTTAGTTGCAAACATTTCTAAATAGCATTTTTCTTCCTTGAAAGTTCACACAGTTCAATCTTTTGTTTGGTATTTAATATGAAGCTTAGGGAGACTTCAGCAGGGTGAATGTAAGGATACCAATGTTGGATTGGGGCTACCAATGAGTCCAACCAAAAAAATACTTTGTTCCAGGGAGTAACGATTTGCACATTTTGATATAGGCCTCTCTGGGTAAATAAATCATTTCATGTCATTGTGTAATCTGTAACTTTGAGGGCAATTCTCCAGCGGAGGAGCTCTGACATTTCATAAGGAGCTCCTCTCACTATCTTTATTGCTCACTGTGACTGTCTCATTTTCTCCCAGCTCCCCATTTCATTCCTGCTGTCCTCCTTGCTTCAATGCTGTCTTATATCCAACGTTTGCATTACAGAGCATCACACAATGGGTTGAGTCCGAGCTATCTCTCCTGCCCCTCCTTTAATGCAGGATGCCCTGCTGGCTTTGGGGTTCAGGAAAAGGGCAATTTAGAGGCACTGAAAGTCGAGGCTGAGGGCAGGCCAGAGGAAGGCTGATGGATGTAAACCCTTATGGCTTAAGGGCCCCTTTAGACCTGGGTCAAAGAGGGCTGACTGAAAACCAGACTAGATAAATACAGATGACTGAGCAGGAAAACACAATTGTAACATCTTTAACCCCGCTGACACCTTGAACCATTTTGTAAACTTAATCAGTTTGTAGTCATGTAGTAGTAGGCAAAATATAGATAAAGACAATGGCACAAGCACGTATGGATACCCGAAAACACACACACACACACACACACACACACACACACACACACACACACACACACACACACACACACACACACACACACACACACACACACACACCTGTCAACTTTTCTAGGAAAACGTGATAATGTTTTAATGACTATAAGTTAAATGTGTGCTCTGATGCCCATTTTTCGCTTTATATCTGTAGCTGTACTTGAGGATAGTATCCATTAACACCAGTGTGGGAGCATGGGGCAGGGCCAGGGGGGTGTGAGGAGCTGATGTGGTGGCCTGTGGTCAGGTGCCAGTCAGGCCATCATCGGGAGAAGGCCATCCCCGCGAGAGAAGATATCACCATAGCCTGTTTGGCTGACAGCTTCAGGGCCCTTATTGAAAAATCAATGTCCATTTGTGCGTCCAGCTCACCTGGCCGTCTGCCAGCTCGGCTGAAGTCACCTAATGAAGCCTGATCCCGTTACCTGATTCCTGATTCACTGAGTCAAAGTGACTTTGCAGCTGAAGTCATCCACCCGTCATGGACCTTGGGGGCGAGTTCAACATGAACCATGCAGCATGTTGTTGTTGTTGTTGTTGTTGTTGTTGTTGTTGTTGTTGTTGTTTCAGTTTGCATTCTTCTGCTGTTTTGGTTTAGTGCAGCATCGTGACTTGTAGATCTACGGGGCACATTGATCTCTTGCCATCATGGTGAAAGTTGTTGCTTTGCTTCATGGTTGTAGATTAAATATGTATGTTATTGTTTGTATGTTTTTAGGAAATTTAAATCAGATTTACCTCACATCGACTGTTCAGACATAAAATAAATTCAGAATTTTCAGTTTCACATGAATAAAGTGATGTTTCAGACATCCACTGCTATGCTGCGTTAATGTCATTTTGAATTGACCATAATTACCAGTCTACGACTTGCAACAAGCGTACATGTCAGCATGCAAGTTGTAATCATGACCAGGAAAGCTCGGTTTTTTCTGAAAGTGCCAAAATGTCTGACTTAATAATACAGTAACAATGAAGAAGGGCTTGAAAAACAAATCTGCATACATCAACCAAAGTCATTTGTAGTAATTAAAACACACATTTAATGAACACTATATTGTCAATATGTAGTATTTCACACTGTTTCACACTGCAGGGACCCTGCAGTCATACAACAATCCTGAGTTGTCCAATGATGAAAATGTTAATGGTAATTTTTCCTCATTTTCAAATCCAACCCATATGAAATGCGGTTTAATATTCAAATTCATCTCCTTCCTGCTTGTTTATTGGCCAGGAGTCCTGGCGAGTCAGAGCTCACCCATTGGCTACCCTTTAACTAAGCAAACATTGTGACCAATTAACGACCAGGGGGCAAGCATGGGGTCAGCATTATGAGAAGGTATTTAATTCACCAATATTTCATCAAGCTTGCAAATGTTAGGGGAGTATTGGTAAATATATATATTTTTTTGTAGTTTGAGGGAGAGAGGTTGGATATAAAATACATTTTAAACTGTTCTTTTCACGTTGATTAAATTGCAGTGAGGAAGTACATTGTTGTAATCACTGTGCTGTTTTCGCATTCGGAAAACTTGGGTAACCCTTGTGTCCAATAGCGTACCGTAAATGACTCACACCAGGATGGATTGCTGAAAGCAAAATGCAGCTTGTATCCTAGACTATACACTGTACAGGAGATTGTAACTGTGGTCATCTTTTCGAGCTTTGTGGATAAACCACTGTAATATCACAGCTGAGACTGAGGCTTTTCTTCCAGTCAATCCACTCACAGTTTACCATTAGATGGATAGAGGGACTACACTATGGTATTGTGTATTGTGATTCATTTTTAGTCCATGCGAGGACTGTGGTCTAATTGTGTCCGGGAAACCTTTCCCGTGTGTAAACGCTCGGCCACTCTGACTGATCATTATGTTAAATGTCAGCTGGCTTTAAAGTTGTGGCTGAGGCAGCTGAGCAGCAAAGCCACCCTTCTTCGGTGGATTACTGCTCTCTGTGAAGTTTCATCTGTCCATGGATGAACGGCCGACAGCGGCAGCAGGCTGTAATCCTTCAGGCCACAACAGCAGTGCCTGATCCAAGGTGGAATGAAACATCCAACTGTAAAACCCCAATCAGAATTAAAACCCCAGTAACTCTAGCGGACTGGGGCAGCAAGCTGATCCGGCGGCTGGTGATTACCACGGTACATGACGCAGATATACAATCCCTCTCCGTCCGGCTGGGCGCTCCGCTCTTCCCTCCAGCAATGGAGGGAAAAAAAGGGGTTTTGATGATGAAGTGTTTAGAAGAGCATTCCTGATGTACCTTCATGAAAGGTTGAGTCATATTGGGTAGGGGGAAAGGAGGGAGGAGGAGTGAGGTCAGTGAGAGTGAGGAAGAGAGAATGATGAGGAGGAAGTTGCTGGAGTGGGAAAAGAGGAAGAGGAGGAGGAGGGGAGGAAGGCACTGCCGAGGGCATTGCTCATGATAAGAGACAACATCGTCCGGGAGGGAGAGTGCTTTGCCTTTAAAGCAGCCGATGCTCTCAAAGTTGAGCTGGCATTCATTACCAGAATGACGTAGTCTGTCTGTACACCTTGTCTGTCCCCGGTCTGACCCTGAATTCACACCGGTCCCTACTTCCTCTCACTGAAGGGGAACCAGGAGAGGAGCGATGCTGAGTGGGCCTGTACAGTAGAAATTCAATAACATACATGCAACATAAGGTTTTCTCTAAAAATTCCTCTAGTTATTGGGAATACCCTGCTTTGGTGCTTCCTGCTACCCCCCAACACCATCCCTGCAGCTCCGACTCTCTTGTCCCCCCTTCCTCTGCGCCGTGGAGCCTCGTGGAGAAGGCAGTGTGTAATGCAATTTGGTTGATTAAAAGAAAACATTAAAGCACTACCTTATTGAATTTGACGGCACGTACGGATCCGGATCTCACCGGCCAATCTGTTTTATTGGCCGGGATAAAGGGGATCACGTCATTCCCCCCCTCCTCTCACACACACACACACACACACACACACACGCACGCACGCACACACACGCACACGCACACACACACACACACACACACACACACACCTCCACACCGCCCTCACCCAACCAGCGGCCCCGCCTTCTCTCATCCCTTCCAGCCCGAGACAAACCTTGGCAGGAGGACGTCCTGGCAGGACAGAGATTTGTTTAGACCCCCGTCTCCCTCTTTTCCGACTCTCCGCCCTTTCTCGTTGCGCCTCTCTAACCTTGGCCACCACAACAGAGAGAGAGGGCGACAGAGCGACAGAGCGAGAGACATTACACCGGGATGCAAATCGAAAGTGAGAGAGACCCTTGGCATAAGTGAAGAGGAGTCATTTTGTTGGTGTCAATAAACAGGGTGATAGGTCATTAATCTCATGAGCGCATGAGTTAGAGGTACTCACTTCCGTCACCGTCTATCCAAGATGACTCATCCGTTGTTCCTCATGGGTTCCAAGTCTCGTAGTCTATAATTTAGACTCGGACATGCCTTTTTCTTAAGGGTAAGCGGGGGCTAGAGGACAGAGATGTGGGGGGGTAGGGGTAGCCTTCACTGAATATCAAACACCTGCCAATCTCCTCAGTAGAGGCCAAGTCCGCTCTCAGCTCACCATATCCAGTCCATTTATAAGAGTTATGGTGATGGGCCCGGTCCACCCGGTCGTGTACGGGAGCAACAAAACAACTTCTGAATGGAAGTCCTGTGTTTAGATGACATCATCTATGGCTGCTTAAATTACACTGCAAGAAATGAATAACAGTGCACAAGGGATGACGTAATGCATCGGCTCTGTGTTGAGCCACTGAATTTAGATTTTTAATCCATATTGGCCTCGGTGCATTGTTGACTCCAAAAACTTCATTACATCATCTGCAGTCTGTCTTCAGCAGAACTGTGATAAAAGAAAGAAACTTTTTTATTCTGGGGAGTGAGTGACGGCAGACTTAACTGGGCAGACTTTGGAGTTCACACTGAATAAAGCTGACGAACATATTACTGTGAAAGGGTGTCTGTATGATTCAGACTTAAACCCCCTCCCCCCACACCTTTCATGTGTCAGGACAAGAGGGGCATTTCTTGTAACTTTCTGAAACTAACAAGCTGCTGTGTTACCAAGAGTTCGATGGTAACTGATATGAATATATACATACTGCAGTTTAAGACATCAGATTTTGTGTTCGGTGGATCTTTAAACAGCGTCTGAAATTCCTCACCCCAAACATTTCCGAAATTTCAATTGGATGGGTTTCTCCATGTAATTTCCGTACTTTCAGTACAAAACCCTTCAATTCAACAAGTATGCCCACGTTATGCACCATGTGGCCAGGTGTGTGAAGGTGAATATACCCTCCCCAATTTAACAACATGTTCCACCTCTGTCTAACAAGAGGTTGGTGTTCGTGCTACACCCAAACCTCAACTGGTGATCATCTCTGCACCTCCTGACTTGCTTGAATCCACCAACATTTCTCTCTTTTAGCGGAGTTTTAGACGCACAAGTCTCTCTCCTCTCTAGTAACAGTGCACTTTCTACAAACTAGTTTATCTCAAGTGCACTCCAGACTTTAGCATTCTGCATGGGCTGGAGGCTGGAGGAGGCAGCAAGCCTTTGTCAAAAGAGGACAGTATGACTTTCAGTGACTCTGAAGTTGCGTTATTGTGTATAGTTTTGTGCGCAATTTGTGTTCTTAGCTTGCAAGCTGCCTACTAGTAAATCAGTGCATTCTCAATCCCAGGGCATCAAATACTGTAGTTTTGTCAAAGCCGTGAGCGACAGAGAGATAAAGGTGACTCAGACCAGCGGGGTCGAAGAAGGAGGTCATGTAATGAAGTGGAAAGAGTAACAAAGTTCCCGTAAGGAGGAGTTTTAGAGGCAGTTGGAGGGAACAAATATACAAATATATATGTTTCACCCAGGATACTAGCATTTAGGTCTGTGAGAAAACCAAAAGGCAACAGGGGTTCCTTTGAAGTCATGTAGGTAAGTTACGTAAGTAACATATCAAATTTAACTTGCGTAATGTACATCAAATAACTTAAGTAATGTACAAAATTATACTTAAATAAAATTAAGTATTATGCCCCAAATCAATATCTTTTCCTAAACCTAGCCGCATGCTTTTTGGTGCATCAGTCAAAGGCAGCTCGTCTATACGATATGCCAAAATGCACTTTTGCGTATCTCTGGGACGGTCGTAGGCTGTCACAAAACGGGAGTATTTGACTAGCCTGGTGCAAACCCGACCCAATTTCACTGCATGAATATGGGTCTGGCGATGCTCCATAAAGAATTGTTTGCAGACGTTCCATCCTTCTGCGCGTAGACTTACGGTTAATTTAAATCAATCAACTCGCGCCGAAACCGGCTGCCACTCTGCCACCACTGTAACTACCTACCGTGTCCACCAACGAGTTTTTTCCTGAGCACAGCATATTTTTAAAGTTGTTTTTAATGAACGCCACTAGCTTGGCGGGGTGCTGAGCGCAGAACGTTCAGCGTTTTTGTCCTGTCACTGCGATTTCACAGACATTGCACTCATTACTGTCACCAACTGTCCAATCATAGTAAAGGAGGGGAGGGACAAACGCGGTTAACCACCGGCACTGGTCGCTGATTGGTCCGCCCTTCAGATTGGCTGTGCAAACGCTAATATAAGCCAAGTTACCAGACTGTTATCACAGCAAAGAAAACTGAAGGCCAGGCTAATATCTGACACCATGGGATGACTATGGGTTGGTTACATCCAGGATTTACCTGAGTTTTGCTCAGAGTTTAGAAAGTATGTGAACCCGCAGCTTTAATTTAAGGAGTGTTACAGTACTCCAAGTAGTATTCGGGGCCAAGATGTCTGTCGATGGTCTGTAAAATATTCCAAATTGTAGACCGGCAGCTTGTTGAACCATATTGCTAATTTTCTATCAGTACGGGTTTAAGTATTGAGGGTTGTGTGGGAGAGTTGGAGTCTTTTGAAGCCACGTTGATGGAGCAGGATGGAATAACCGAGTAATTAATTACAAGTGTTGAGTATGTAACTTTTCCTAGCTGTTCTGATAGGTTAATAAATCATCGTAATCATCAAAGTCACATTTTGGCACCTCTGTTACTCATCTAAGACAGAATTGAGTAGCTTTTCATTACTGCCGACTTTACTTGTATCAAAAATGGACTGTTACATTAGCTCTGGAGGCTGAGGCCTTCAGTATGAAACTTTGCCAGTGAGACAATTTGTGTTCTGGACCAACATCTGCTCCTCACCAAACCCACATGTTTTGCATTGTCAAGAGGAAAGAGAGGATACACTATTCATTAGCAGCGGATTAACGTTTTATCAAAGCAAAATCCCCAAATCATTAGCAGTGCAGAGACACCCCGACAATTACATCCTTGTTTGACAGATTTATTGGCTACATTGATGTCTCAGGTTCAGTAATTACCTGCACATGCATGATTTCAATTTTCTTGCCGTCACTTTTCCCACCTGATTTCCTCTACATCACTGCAATGTGGAACATGAGGTGGGTGACTATAGGGAAAGGAAACATGAGAGGACGGGAGAGACAAGTTCCAGAGAGAGGGGGAGGATGAGGTGGAGGTGGCGGCGATGGAGGAGAAAAGCAAATTTGAAGGTTAGGATGATGAGAATGCGCTGCCTCACATCGGTGTGCTGTGCCACTGGGAAACTTGAGATGTGAGCAGATACGATTGTATGCTAGAGTTTCCCGCAAAGAGCCCCCTTTGCAGCAGAGCATCGAGGGAGGTGGAGGGGGAGGGAGAGGGAGGGTAGGAGGCTGGATGTATTATTGCGTTAAGACATCAGATCCAGGGCATCATCATCATCATCATCATCTGTGTATCAGTTGCGCAACACTTTCGGTGCCCGGGCAGAAAAAAAGAAAAATTGAAAAATGAGAGAATCATACAGGAAGGAAATAGATGGATTAAAAGTGGGACGACCAAGAGGTAAGCGGTTCAGAATCCCTGCAAAGTAACAAGAAGAAAAGAAAAAGTCAAAGAGAAAGTGGGAGATCTTTGAAGGTAGAGGAGTGTTTTATAACCTCTCATCATCAGACTCATGGTGCTCTGAGGAGCCACAGGCCCCGATGAATTATTCAGCCTCTGGCTGGTGGATCTCCTCCGGGACTGATGCTCACTCTCCTCCAACGTTAGAGCACCACTTGACGGTAAATGCTCGCTGGGACAAACAAGAGGTCCTTAAAAAAGACCTGTGCACTTAACTCACACTACAAACCCCCACCCCCACCCCCCCTTCCCCACAACCCCTCCGGTACCCGCCCCCTCATGTTGACCTCAGCCAAGATCAATACACAGCCGGAGCCAGATGTTGCACAATACCATGCCGGGGAAGGAAGGTTTCAAAGAGGAAACCTCCTGAGGAAGTTGTGTGCCTGCATTTATAAATGTACTCATGGGCATGCCAGTAGATTGGAGCAGCGTGAATACATTGATGGGAGAGGGTAGAGTGGCTTGCATGAAATCTTCATGTCATTTTGCAATTTTTTTTCTTACATGTAAATTTTTACAGAACCGCAGTGATTTACAGAGCTCACGGTTATAATCCAGGGATTTCACACAGCCTATTCTCAGAGCATGATGCTGACAGGGCAATAAGGACCATGCTTTGCATTGTGTTGAGAAGTCTAATGCTGCCATCTTCAGACAGTAACATGGAACAACACAATGTAGGTGACACCAAAAAGACTGTGTATGGGTGATTGTAATCTGAGTACGGTGATTGTTCTCAGTGTGCATGTAACTGATATTGCTCAGAGGACTCTGAAGCGCTCACATACTGGTACTGGTACAAATGAATAAATTGAGCACAAGTGATTGTTCATGAAGATGAATGTTCTTTCTGCTGCAGCTGGCTTTTGCCTCCACCCATCACACAAGAAGATGACTGAATAATGAATCTGGTTGTTAGGATCCTTGAGCATTTGTTACGAAATCAGTTGAACAGAGTCATTTATTTTCATTTGCCATCACTTTACAGGGTGGACACGGATCTTACTTCTCACAGGTCTCCATGAAAGGTCTGGTACAACCAAAAGAGCTCATATCAAACCTGTTTCTAACATCTCTGCACTGGCTTTATTCAACTTTCCAGATACATTTATAGGCTGCTGTGTTTAAGTGTATTTTTGGACATATAGTTACTGAAATGATGTCATACAAATATATTGTCCCCGTACTGTCCCTTAGAGCACAGCATCACTCTGAATTTGAAGACAGCAGCATTGATTTAGGCTTTTAAGTGACTATTAAAATCTTTTTTTTTTTAAAGATGGCTTTTACCCATTAATGAGAGTTTCTTATTTTCTTACTATTGGTTTACCACTTCAGTCTATTTTCTTCCTCCTTTCCATGTAGTACTTAAACTTACAAATGAGTAATTGTACATTGTAGTACTGCATTCTGACTGAAGTAAAGTATCTGAAAACCTCCTTCAGCAACCTATTCTATTGTTGTTATTTAGGTTTATATATTTTTCTGGACTCTATCCCTTTGCTTCTAAAATGTGTTAAAGTTCACATGCATGCGGCGGCTGTATATGCCCATGTGTCTGAGTGTGTCCATGTGTGATACCAGTGCACATTCCCATGTGTGTGTCAGCATCATCCCACTGCACATCCTGCTGGCGCTCTCCACCAGCCAGTATCATATCTCAGCAGACTGATGCTCAGTGGTAACACAACACTGGAGGAAAATGAAATGCAGTGCAGGCGATCAGCTCTGCAGCGCCTGCCTTTGGTCTGGGCCTCAGATTCAACACTGCTGCTAACTCCGTCTATCCTCTCCCCCTGCTGCTGGGTTCCTGTTCTATAAACAGGGCTTCTCTTCTTCAAAGGCACACATGAGGTGCTAAAACTGCTTATTGACACGAACAAATGAATACAAGTAGATGGATGCAGTTCTGCAGACAGCAACAATCCTAATGTTGGAGTAAAACTGGGTGAATCTGAGCAGCCACAGTTTTTGCCTGAACACATTAATTCAATTACAATAGCATTTATCGATTTTTTAAACGTTTTTTTATGACAGCAGCATTGACCTGGTAAAGGTCAATACCATAGACTGTATACAAAAGGTCGGTACCAGTTTAGTAGCTAATTTGAACTTAGAAGGTCAGATTCTTTCGTTTATAGCCAAGCCAGCAGCTGTGGCTCTTGGGATGGAAACATTGGTCAGCCTCTCCACTGAACTTACATGTGAAGACATTCATGGACCTTAGGGCCAGATCCTGCTCATTTTAGTGATCGCCTGACTTTCCCTTAAACACCAGCAGGAAGTTGACATTTTTACTTTTCTGTGAAATATTTCACCATCTACTATAAAAAAAAAAAAAAAAAAAAAAAAAAAATGGCACAACATTTTTGACAGAAATTCATGGTTCCCAAATGATGTTGGACAAAATCCTTTGTGATCTTTCTATTCTCAGGTCATAATTTTAACTTTGCCAATATTTTCCTTTCTGACTAAATACTTGCAAAAACTAACATCATTCTCATCAGCTTCAGCTGCATTTTGTATTTAACGTTAATTAGCAAATGTTAGCATGCTAACAGGTTCAACTAAGTGACTATGATAAACACACCAGCAAGACATCAGCATGCATTGTCATTAAGTAAAGGGTGGCTATTTCACGTTTTGCTGTAGAGGACCAGCATGTCTATTTCACATTTTGATGTAGAGGACCAGCGTGTCTATTTCACATTTTGCTGTAGAGGACCAGCGTGTCTATTTCACGTTTTGCTGTAGAGGACCAGCGTGGCTATTTCACGTTTTGCTGTAGAGGACCAGCGTGTCTATTTCACGTTTTGCTGTAGAGGACCAGCGTGGCTATTTCACGTTTTGCTGTGATACCAGGTTGAGCATGTTGGTTTGCTGAAGGCATTAGCATTTAGCTCAAAGCATTACCTCACAGATTATAATAGCTGTAAACAAACAAGCAAAGCACATTCAGAGTACTTAAAATGATCTATGAATCATTTCCTTTGTGTTATTCTATTGTTCAGATGTTGTAGGAGATTAAAAAAAAAAAAAAAGTGTGTCCTCTCTAAAATGACCCACTCTAAGCAATCCAGAGTATTTACAGCAGCAAACTGGCCAGCAGGCATTATTTACTGTAATTTGAGGGTAATGCATAGACATAATGGGGGAAACAAGCATATGCGTGAGGCCATGCATGACAAATAACCGCATTAGCAATTTGATACAAATTAAATCAATGGAGCCCAGCAACACTGTGTGATTTACAACACAAGGGGCTTAACGGCGAGGTGATCAAGAGGTGAACAGAGCCTGTGATTTGTTGTGCAATATATCTACATTACCCACATCTGCTAAGCTGAGGAGGCATTCAGCCCATTGAAAATATCATGGTAATGTTATTGTTAAAGCAGCCACTGTGTAACCACATCACTGGCAGGGCCATGGCCTCTGCCATTGCAAACAACCCATTAAAAATTGACTGTAGTGGATGATCCGAGAGGCTGAGAGAGACACGAAGAGAGATGTAACCTGCGTTGCCTCCTCGCAGCGGCTGAGTGGTTTTCCTGTTGGATTGATCCAACCGATCACCTCATTTCCTCTCTCATCTACCATAGCAGCTAAAGCATTGATAGTTTATCCGTCTGAGAAAGTGATTTTAAGGTGCCAAGTACAACACAGGAAATGGCTCCACAGACGTTCTTGTATCTGGTTCTGGAAGGCATGATTGCCGGCTGCGGGATGAGGCAGCTAAAGAGGCATCGGTGAGGTTGACCAGCGAGGGAGTGACAGAGTGCTGCTGAGGACTGTTTCAGTGTCGGCCATGCAGAACACAGCTGACCAGAGACGTAAATCGATTTGACACAGAGCAGTAGTTGTGGTATTTTCTCGTAAGAATAGGGTTTTGTTCAGTCTTACTACGCGGCACAGGAAATCGCTGAACCGTTGAGGCTTTTAAAATAGTATGACACAAGCAAAAGGACAAGACAGTATGAAGGAGGAGGGTGCGTATGATAATAAAGTTAGCTGAGGAAAACACAGCCAGAATAAACTTATTTTTGATGAGCTTGGATGTCATGTAAAAGTGAAACCACAGAAAAAGGGCTCGGACGAGGCTGAACAAGGATGTTCTTGCAGTCTAAATGTAAAACAGCTCGGCTAAGTGCATCCTGAGCAATGAGCTTTGTGGACAATGAGTTATCCAAAAATCCAATATGCATTTTGACTAAAAATATATTTTCTGAGTACAGCGGCGGAGGGAGCAACCAAGAGTGAAGTCATATCCCAGAGGAGTTTGGCTTCAGTCTTCCCCTCTAAAGCAATCAATCGGAATGGAAAGTCTTTTATTTTGGCCTCAGTGTCCTCTGATAGATGGAAGGAGAGCTCACCGCAGGAATGAATATATCTAATATGGATGACACCAGAGGGCCAGTCGTTTCTGCGTTTAGCTTAAAGCTGAGTGCACATTGACGTACACTGCAAACTATTGAAGGAATAGTTTTAACATTTTCGGAAACAGCCTCATTCGCCCTCTTGTCTGATGTTAAATTAAAAAATCAATACCACTTTCATGCCTTCATGGTACAAAGGAAGCGACAGCCAGGGGCGGGCTAGATTAGCATAAAGGTCAAAATATGGAACATCTAGGCAGGGTCTGAACAAAGGTAACAGAGTCTGATTATTAGCATCTTGCAAGATCACTAATAAACATGTTATATTTTGATATATTGCAGTCTTAGTCAGTTACATAAACCATAAAGCAGTGGCTCTTAACCTGGGGGTCAGGAGCCCCTTTGGGATTGAATTTGCTGTGTGGTTGGAGGAATGCTGCTAAAATGAGTTGATATCAAATAAAAACATGTGAAAACATAGATTTTTGTAGAAGAGTACATAAGCTACTTGCATAATTGGACCACCTACAGCAAACTTGACAGCTGAGAAAAAATTCTGACTGCGTATAAATTAATCTTCCAGTGTAGTTGGACTACAGAGATATGGAGCAATTTTTAATTGATGATCATGAAATCCCAAAATACTGACAGCAACAAACAGCGACCAGAGAAATAAATAACTGTGAATAAAGCCAAAAGCAGGAAATATAATGATTAAGATAGACTGGATGACAATGATCACATCCAACAGCTGCTATGCCATCACCACAATAAGCAGCTTTCCAGAGAAAACGTTCTCAGTTGGCTATTTGAGCTCCAAATGGAGGTGAGGCTCTTTTTTTTTTTAAAGAAGACAAAAACTTAGCTCGGTGTTCCCATACCCAAATTCATTGTATGAGCATATGGGTCTGGGTATGCTCGGGTTAATTTTAAAACTACTGGAGAGGCTTTAACCAATCGGTGTGCGACGAAACCGTCTGAAATTCCAACAACGATGCAACTACATTCAGAAAAAAAACACTTAACTTCAAAGTCACTTAATCTCTGACACTGGTCCCTGATTGGTCGCCCTTCAGATTGCCTGAGCGAAGGTTAATGCGAACAGAGTGTCAAATCACAGCAGAAAACTGAAGCTGTGAGAAATAATTTGGTGGAGCCAGGCTAGAAAAAAACTTGCCACAATTTGAAACCTTTTCTGATATGAGTGGCTTGCCTGCTTGGCTGACCGTCTCCACTGATTTCACAACCAGAATGGAGGATTTTGGAATATAATCTAATCTTTGTCCTCTTTGATAAACTAGAGGCATCGACTGTGTCTCAATTCATAAACTTCCATACTTTGCCATGCTATTTTGGGTGCTTAAGTGTGTTCACTTTGACAAGTGTGGCAAAATGCAGTGCACAATAAGAACCCAGATTATAATTCATAACAAAAAATTTAGTGTGAAATGCTGGACACTTAGTGGTCACCATCTTGGCTTTATAGCGGGAAGGTAATCAGCGACCAATTTTCAAACTGTGGAAAATGGTGCCCGAGGAAGCTGCAGCTGTTGCAGCAAACATTGCACTGTATGCAAATCACAAATGCAAGTTGTACATGGCTACATAAACGTGTTCATAAGGTACCACTAGAGTGTTGTAAAATAGAAGCAATCAGTATTGTGTGTGTTAAACAGGGGACACAAAAACATGCTGATGTGGTGTACTGCATGGACATCTACTAAAGAACAACAATGTGTCGAAAGCTCACTTCCTGATTGTTGTCAGGACTCATCTCTGTTGAATATACATGCAGTTTAATGAGTATTTCACTTGAAAACAGGTAATGTTGGACAGAAGAGTGTAATCAGTGTCAGGATTCCTGTCTGTTCCTACTATTTGCTCCTCTATTTTGTCTCCAATCACTTCTCATGTTTTCTGTCATTCCCCTGTCTGTTTGTTATTGTTTTCCCATGTGTTCTGTGTCCTCCTCTCCCCACCTCCTGTCACCTCCCATCCATGGCCACACCCCTCACCGGTCTCAGCAGCTGCCACTACTCTCCCCAAATCACCACCTGCAGGTGGCTCATTTCCCTGATCACCTCCCCGGGCTATATGTACCCCGCCCCTGCAGTCATCTGGTGTCGGTCATACTGCTAGATACTGCCCGTCACTGCCAGTCCGTCAGTCCGTTCGCTCCCGCACCGGTACCCTGTTTCTGCTTCTAGTCCGTGCAATCAGTCAGTGCTCCCAATCTCGGCTGATTGCCGAAGCTAAGCAGGGTCAGGCCTGGTTAGTACTTGGATGGGAGACCACGTGGGAGTACCAGGTGCTGCATAGCTACCAGTCAGAGCTGCCCGGTCACTCCAGAGTCTGTTGCCGCTCGCCGTGGAGGACCTCAGGATTCTCCCAGCGCAGCCTGACCCCGGTGAGAGTTGGTGTTGTTTCCCTTCTGACTTGGGAATCAGACATTGACTTTAGGTACCGGCCTTTGTTGATCAATAAAGACTGTGTTTTGAACTTATACCTGAGTCTGCGTGCCTGCGTTTGGGTCCTGTTACACCTCACCTCACATAACAAATAGAAATGAAGCAGCGACAAAGTTGACAGAAATGCTAATTGAATAGGACGAATCACTCATTTGTAATCGACGTGGCCTTGAAGCAGAGGTTTTTGGAGTTGTTATTAGCTGAATTTTGGATATCAATGCACAAAAGAGGATGGAGTGACTTCTCCCATTTTCATCTCTATGATGCTTTTTAGCACTGTTGTAACTGAAAAACCAGTCCAGCATTTCCCAAAATGTCAAACTACTCCTTTAAGTTCAATCCCATATATAGCATCTAAAGGTTATGCAGCTTTTTCTTGCTCTGGCTGCATTTTCTATTGACTTTAATTCTTGCCGGGTGGAAAAGCCTCTGCAGACCACCTTTAAATGTGTCCACACAAACTGTTTGAAATGAATTTTTCAGGTCAGCAGTTCTTTAATCTATGAAGGTGACGCGCCACACCTATGCAAACTCATAAACACATACTCACGCACACACATGGAGTCTCAGCAATGACAGGACGGAGGAGTGTAATAACACCTTTGGGAAATTAGCTGATGGCAGCAGTTCAGCTGTTCCTTAGCCTTACCTGAAGGGATCGACTTAGAGAGGAGCCAACCAAATATCAATAAGGGTGATTTAGCTGTGCACTGCTCAAGGATAAAGAGCTTATGCATGAAACCTCTGGAAATACACTTGAGCCTGGCGTGTAAAATGCTGTCGCTTCAAGCAAATCCCTGATTAAATCCCCCAAACATGTTTAGTTGGCTGTATGAGGGGAAGCCTGGTGTTGACTGTGAGGCATGGTGCCAAACATGGAGGAGGACAGAGAGAAGAAGAGGGAGAAGATAAAGAGGGAACAGGAGAACGGGGGAGGAATGGTATATGTTTGAAAACCTGCAGCGTAGCACATTACACACTGCAGACGAGTCCGTTTCATGTTTGTGAATGGTTTCCCTTGGGCCTCTATTATCCTCTGTGTGTTACAAGAGTGACATTGTCACAGATGATGCCCCCTCTAAATGAGACTCTGACACCAAAGCGCTGACATATTTCACGTGTAATGCAGCCAGTGCATTTTCTGCAGTTTAAGTTAATTGCTTCAATGTTATCATTCATAATTTTTGGCACTGGCATCATTGTGGTTGGCTGCCCTTTAAATGTTGAACAGGTTTCATTTTCTGTCAAAGTACTGGTGAGTGGGAAAGAAAGAGGAAGCGGGGAGAAATGAGTGTCCAGCAACCCAACTTGGGCGTTGCACCTGGTTTCAACAGCCAACAACATCAGGAGAGCTCAATGAGTGAAATATCGCTTTAACATCTGTAAGAGTGGATTTACTGCTGCTGTAAAGAGAACAGGACAACATTGCCTCATTTGGATCATTAATTTTTATTACCTTTCCTGGAAATCTCTCCATTTGGCATTTTATTGCCAGTTTGAAATGTAATTTTTTATTTTTCGGGGATGCGCGCACACTTGTCAGCTCTGTGGTTGCAGGAAGAGAAAATAAAAAAAGCCCCAATAACACAAACTCAAATTACTTTGGAATAATCGTTTCATCACATACTGCTTTTCTTCATCTGTTTGTGTATATGCTGTGACACAATGCAAGTGAATCAAAGAGCATCAACAATGTGACCTCGAGCTGTTTACCAAAGAGTGATCAGCCTACGCATCTCATTAATACAGGCTGACTCATGTCGTTTTGAATGTAAGCCCTGAAACAGGGTCGCAAAGCCTGGGAAATGAAAGGACCAGAAACCAAGGTAACGGTGACAGTGTAAGATTCATTAGCACTTGTCTTGCAGAATGCAACATTTGGCTGTGTATATGAATATATGCAAATATGAATGAATTCTAGCAGTTCATGAGCATTTATGAGCCTAGCGGAAGAGCCGACACAAAAAACTGACATTGTTTTTTCAAGAGAATCACGTGACATTCTTTAATTCTTTCTGCAGGCCTGTTCAGCCTGCATTAATAACCATCAGGGAGAAAGGGGAAGTTGCTTTCACATGGAATTAACTCAGACAGAACTTCAAATACTCCTCAACCAAGAAAAGGAGGGTTTTGTTTTTTACTTGTCTGGTCACTTAACATTTTTAGTGAGTTTGCACGTGAAAAATCTCTCCTTTTTAAGCTATGTGTTCACCTGCAGTTTTTAAAAAAATGTTTTTTAACTGCGATAACATCAAATATAACCTTTAAAAGAATGACACCGCACTTTGGAGAGGTAATTAGCTCTTTGAAGTAGTGACGGCTTAAGGTTTTGGAAATAGGGCAGCTCTTTCATGTGTGATTAGATGTTCTTAAGTTCATCCTCACAGCGAAAGACGGGACGAGAAAAGCTGGCTGGAGTAGGGAAAGGCTGATCAACCTTAAAATGTCACAGGCACTTGGGCTGTGGTTGTCCGGGACCCTTCCCACACTTCTTCTAAATCTAACTGTAAAGGTCTAAGAGAGCACTGAAGTCCTGCCAGAGGACAGGAAGTCTCCTGTGGCAGAGGAGGAGAGGCAAGAATGAGGTCAAGAAGAGCAGAGAGGATCAAGAAAAAGCAGATGAAGATGCACAGCGGATGTCAGCACTGTCAAACGCAGTCAAATCGCTCACAACAATCAAACCGATGTGTAGCTTTGGCTCAGAAGCAGGAAGCCGGGCTTACTGGCTTACCTCAGCACTGCACCAGAGAGGGGCTGTCACTGGATATTACCATGTGGGCCACTGAGCTGATTCCCCCACGTCACAGGAGACGGGGGCAGCTTTACATCCCTCCTTACTCCCACTCTCCTGCCCTGGAGACACACTTTCCCCTACTTCCTGAAACGTGTCTGTGCGCAGTTTTGCTGTTGGAAACATTCGCATTAAATATGAATAGCCTTAATAATACATGGAAGCTCTTGGAGATTGCATCCTGTGTACAAAAAAAAAAAGGGATCTTGTGTTTTGTGACTCAAAGCTCTACACGTTCTCCCTGCTCATGTTTATGGTTTTGTGTTAAATAATTTGGGGACAATTTAATACCAGATAGACTGCTCACTTTGCTTTTCTTGTCCATTCTGTTTGCCGTGTGGAAATATAGTATACGATTTGATGTGTCTCTAAAGTGTAAGACAGAAACGTTGCAGACTTACACTTTGAATGTATGCATACAGTTTTAGGCTACAGTATGTTAGAGAATGAGTGTGAATGGCATTAATCCTCAATCAAAATTGTGTTTTTTATTTGCAGAGTAGCAGCTTAAGTCAAAGTTTCCTCCATTTCCTCCTCTAGGGACAGGTGCGCAGACGAGTGGCTGGGACTGGACCTTGTTTTCAGGCTGATCGAGCCGTACAGTTTGGCTGAACGCCTGGAATAAGCGATGACCTTTCGCCTGTACATCTCCCCCTTCCACATGGAGATCATCAGCAGCGTGGAGAGCACCACGCCGCCCAGCGTGAGTAGGCACAGTCCCGCTATGACGCACCGATCCAGGTGGGCACCTATCCGGGCGCTCTCCATCTCCAGCCTCTCCATCTCCCTCGCCGACACACTGTCACGGTCCACCACCACATCCCGAGGCACGGCGTAGGAGATGATCACCAAGGAGATCCCGGTCACCAGGAACGTGACTGCACTGATAAACCCGTAGTCTATAGAACTCCCGGAGCCCTCCCCGAAGGAGAGATCATCCTCGGACATGAAGGAAAGCTCCGGTAAAGTCTCGGAGCAAGGCTCGCCGTTGCGCACGGGTCTGTGAGTACTTTTGCAACTAGTCTCCGGGCTGGCCAATCGTAGGTTAACATTCTCATCAATATAAGTGAAAGATGTCTCTAATTCCTCGTCACAACAAACTCTCACTTTCTCCTCGCCGAGGTGACCGAGTTTAACCTCCGCGCCCGACTTGCGCGGCGCCGTCCTTGGTGCTGAAAGGCACCGGCCATGGCAGCTGCGGACCGGGTTACAGCAGCCCTCCCCTGGGAGCGCTCCTCCTGTTGATCCACCCGATTTGCGGGCATGCAGGGCGGCGGAAACCCGGTCAAGGACGTCGGTAATATCGGTCTGTTTGCCTCCCTCATCTGCGGTAAGCAGCTCTGGAGAAGCCATTCGTGTTTCGCCACCCGCTGGTTCACTCTGAGCCTTCCTCCCACGATGTTTTCACTCCACAGCATCCCTAATAAGACACACAGCAGCTCTAAGTTAAATGGTGCATCTTTATGAGATTGCCCTCATTGCAAAGCGTTAAACCTGTTTTCCGCGAATATGCAACAACTTGTGTGTGAATTTGAAAGGTGCACAAAATGCACACACAGTAACAGTGAAATATAAACCACTTTAAAGTTGATTGGATGGTTTAGGTGAAATACGTGGATCTTTTTTGAATGTCGCTTATATAGCTCTGTGATTAGCTAAATGCCTATCCAATTAGGAAAACAATTCACGTATAAACCGAGATTAAGCCATAGCTAACCCATGTAAATTATGTTCTTAATAAGGACTGTTTTATGAATAGACACATTCGAAAACTGGGCTAAAACTAAGCCATAGACTACATAGCAAATATTCATAAATAGAAATGAATCTAGGACACTTCCGAAAAAACAATCAGCCTTAAATGACAGCTATACTTCAGAAATATGTGCCGGAATAGTCCTGCACACTTTATTTGAATTCATCAGAAGACGTGAGATGCTCCTCTGCATAAGGGTGGACCAGCCGTGCACAATACGGGTTTATTTTTTTCTAATCCCTGCCAAAAAAAAAAAAAAAAAAAAAAAAAAAACCTTCCGCAGATTGCACAAATAAAAAGAATATAAACTCACCGCGCTACTTCAGCATCCCTTTCGACTTCTCTTCTTCAGAGACACTACAGCGGGCGAGACCACACAACGGGGGCAGATACAAAAAAAACACAAAAGCCTTTTCAGTGTATATGCTTAGGATGCATTGAGTCCCTGTTTAGTGGTGTGGCGGCAGGCTGCACTGAGGGGAGCTCTCCCTTAGTCCCTCCCACACAGAGCCTCAGCTGCTCGCGTCGTGGCGCTGAAAGAAGCGCCGCTATCTCTGAGCCGATTGAGATCACTGCCAGTCAGTCAACACAAACGGGATGGGGATTTGACGGGGCTGAGGGGAATCCTGGGACTTTACGATCATGAACAACATATATGTAAATTCAAAGGCGATTCCTCTCCTGCAGGAAACATATAAGCAGAATCAAATGCCACTAAAATGTCAAAAATGAACTGTAAAGCACCAGCGGATGTCAAGGACATGGTAGTGGGCCTTACTACAGGAGATAGGCTGAATACCATCAAGAAATGAAGAAATATGTCACTATACAAGGAGCCTAAGGGCTATAAAGTGTCCTGTGATTGCGGTGAAGTTAGTACTAAATATAGACAGGTGGAATTCATAGAGAGAATATTATGCCAGTACAGATACATGTTCATAATCTACTGTCAAGCAATCTAAACTCAATATTAAAATGTTTACTCACCAGACATGCTTCCCCAGTTTATGTAGCAACTGCAAATAAACAGACACAGCATGATATGTGTTTGTATCCATTGAATATCATGGACATGAAGTAATCTGCACTGTATGTTGTCAGTTAATGTCGTCATTATATCTGAAAAATCTTGCTGCATTATGCAGACGACATTGTTAAACTGCGTTGTATCGCACCATCTGTTCTCCTGCAGCTCTCTCAAAAGATTACTGGTCACTATGTCAAAGCCACCCTAATCCATGTTTAATCTAGAGGTCTAATAGTTTAATCTGATCTGTGACCTCCTGTAAATCTTTGGGAGATGTCATTTATTCTCACAACTTTATAGTCCTTGTCCCAGGAGCATCTTTAAAGATTTATAACAAACATTTAGCACTGTAACTGACTTATGTTCTTCTTGGGAAGTGACACTTTGTAAACTCAATGCTAAAACTGGCCACCATCAACCATTTAAAGTGCTTAATCCTACTTTAAACTGAATATTCATTTGCTGACTGTTGAACCTTATTTGGCATGAGCAGCCAGCGGCTATAAATATAGTTGCCACTTTTTCCTGGAGTCCTCGTGGTTGATGGGTGAACAGCTTTGGCTCATTTCCCAACAAGACTCCATTTAACAGATGAGTAAAGAGAGAGGGAGAGTGGCGAGAGAGGAGAAGAGAGGGAGGCAGTCAGGGAGCATTTTTGTTCCCAAAAATTAGTTTGCAGGGAGACGAGAGGCACAGGCACTCACGGGTCATTGACTGATGGATGGTAATGGTAATGGTTCACTGTGTTTGGTGGTTGCCTTCAGTCCATCCCATGCAGAGAGCCGGAGAGAGGAGGCTGGAATCTGACTGTGTGCTCATCTGAGAGGTAACAACAGCCAACTATCAGATGCTATCTGTCTGCAACAATGCACCACTTTTCCTGCTGGCAAGGACACCAGGCCTGTAAGAGGAAGGGCAGCTGGGGAGTTAGTGCTTCTGAAGGCGATATATATCCTCATAGTGTCTCTCCTGCCAAAGGCATGTACGCACACACAGGAGAAGGACTATGAAACATGAATGTAGCACTGCTTTGTCCTTAGCTAGCAGCGGATATCAAATGGTGATGGGGAGGGGGAAGTGGAGCTCTCTCCGAATACAGCAGGAGGAGGGAGAACAATAGCGAGACAGAGTGTGTGTTAGGAGTGTGAATTGTGAAGTGAGTTAGTGAATGGAGGAGTTCACCTCAGCTCCAGCTGCTGCAGGAGCTGCTAGAGTCGGTCAGTGTCCAACAGCAGCAGACTGTGGAGCAAAATACAGTGAAATGAGATAGAACCACATCAAATGTGAAATAAGGTGCTGCTGGGGAAAAAAAGCCCAGAGGCTCTTTGCAGCAGCTCTTTGTAAGTTTAGTCTTACAAATGTATGCATCGTGGAATTAGAACAGGCTACACAAAAACAAGCTCTTACATAGAGATTAGTCATCGTTGCTAGTTATTCACACTTGATTTAGTGCCAGATGTAAGGTAATGCAACATTCATACTATATTGAGACTATACCAATTTCTAAATGGTTCAGGTCAATATTCAAGTCACAAATATTCTGTCTGATTGTAATTGTGAGGAACTGGGGGAAAAAACATGCCCTGATCAGCCATTGACTTGGAGCTCCATGTCAGGAATATTGAGAATTTTTGACAGTTATGGTATCTCTCTCACAATTTTATAACCAACAGAAGTGTCAACAAACCATTTGCGAACAAACATGTCTGAAAAGCCTCCACTGATGGCAGTTACATCTGAGTAAAACCCAGTCGTAACACTGATATATAGTTGATTCAGTTTACTCAAAAAGAAGCTAGACACAGTCTGTTTGTACCTAATTGGACAGCTCCAAATACTTAACACTGCAAACCAGCACTTTCAGGCTATTCAAAAAATGTGACTACAAGGAATATGGAGTAACCAAACCATAGCGTGGAAGACACCTGTCAGTCCACCAAAGGACACCATGTTTACGTCACATATTGTCATGCCTGGTACTTTAGGTTTGAGCACCATAAACCACATGGCTAGGGTTTGGAAAGTATCTTGGTTTTGGTTAAAGTACGTAATTTTACATGAGTAATGTTATGTATGTTACATACTGTTAATTAAACTGCGTTACATACCACCCTTCAGAGTGGCTGAGCAAACCTTAATGCAAACAGGACTATAATCACAACAAAGACTGAACCTGTGAGTTCAGTCTGGTGAGTCAGGTGGTGCCAGGCTACTCCCATGTTGGCGTAACAGGCGGATTTCAGTTCATCCTTTTTTTACCAACATTGTAGCAGCGATACATCCAGTCTGTTTAATTAAATTTAACCAAACAAAAAAGGCACCCTCCCCTCCAGTAATTTAAAAAATAATGAATATACGGCTTGTTTCACACAGAGGACTTGGCCTTTTTGTGTACTCATTATACATGTTAACTAGGCCTCCATTAACATAAAATTTGTCTTCGGTCTTTGGAAACTATGGAGTCCTGCAGGTATAGGTAAGTCTAAATAAGAACACCTGGGTTCAGCCTTATTTGGTTGAGTATGAGCACATGCTGTTGGTCTAAAGGTCCATCCATCCATTATCTATACTCACTTTATCCTGAACCCACGCAGGAAAAGGGAGAGCATGCAAACTCCACCAAGAAAGGCCCCAGCTAAGGTTCGGACCCAGCTCGAACCGACGTTCGAATCTAGAACTTCTTGCTGTGAGACAACAGTGCTAACCACTGTTCCCTCATGCATAATGGTGCTCCTTAAAAAAAGAAAGAAAGAAAAAAAAAAGAAATCTACAATAGAATAGAAAACACTATATTGGTGTGAATCTTGATACAAAGCACTTAAAAACACGACTGCCAACATTGTATTCTGTGCTAACGAGAGACGTCTCTGGCTAACTGACCTCACAGCAGTGAAGAAACTGATAGCTTGTAGTTGGAAAGCTCCTCAGTCTCAATATACAGAGATGGCTTCCTGACTTCTTAGACAGAGCTAACATGGAAAACTGGGATGCCAACATGCACCAGGCAAAATCAGAAAATATTTCACACTGGAGGGAAGCAATTAATACAAAAACATATTTAATATAATTGTCCATAAGGTCCTGAGTGGGTGGGAGGGAAGTGGGGAAGGGTAGGGCTGCTTATATCTTGAATTTACTGTCTATTTGAATTTTGACCTCTTGTCAATTCTGTGATGTTTAACACATAGACATTTAAGCTAATGTATGTTATCTCTATGCTGTATTCAGTTGTGACTCCACACCTAAACATGATAAATTACCAATAAAGAACTGATCACAAAACAACCATACCACTGCTACTGAGCTGAAGAGAAGAAGTAGTCAGGCTGCAATAAATTCAGTGCAAATGAAAATGTAGCCACAAAAACAATACAACACAAGACATATTTGTATTACTATCAGTATTTCACATGACATTGATTTTCTGCCTTCATACACTCTTTAAACTGACTCTAAAAGAGAGAATGCAGAGATCAGAAGAGAGCAATTTAATAATGGTGATTGACCATCAAAAAAAAAAAAAAAAAAGAAGACATTACTTGACAATTGAGTGATTTGCTGTGGAATAATCGAGTATGAGCAACCGCTTCTGGATGGACGACACTAGACGATGACCAGAGTTCAGATGAAGAACTAAGAACAAAGATCATCTGCGATGAGGCAGTGTGCAACGACAGCAGGATACTGTAGATTATTAATAAGCAGGTGAACACGGTCCCTTGGGCTGGTTTGGGCAGTGTGGCACGCAAACCCTGCAGTAGCTCTTAAAAATCCTTCCAGAGATGAGTGCTGGCACACAGCAGGATGGCAGGGGAATTCAAATAAGGCAGACTGAGGCTCAGTCTGGTTTTTAGTGTGTGTGCATGAGTGTGTGTGTGTGTGTGTGTGTGTGTGTGTGTGTGTGTGTGTGTGTGTGTGTGTGTGTGTGTGTGTGTGTGTGTGTGTGTGTGTGTGTGGTGTGTGTGTGATGGTTGTGGCACACACAAATGAAATATTTAGCACCTGGACCTTCAAGTTCATTTGCAGTGACTCCTAATTGAAGCAGTGTGGCTGGCCTCACCACAGACACTGTGGGATAGTGGAAGGATGATAAAGGCTGTAAAGGCTTTATTGTGTGTGTGTGTGTGTGTGTGTGTGTGTGTGTGTGTGTGTGTGTGTGTGTGTGTGTGTGTGTGTGTGTGTGTGTGTGTGTGTGTGTGTGTGTGTGTGTGTAGGCAAAGATTTATGCTTCATGCAAAGACTAGATTTCACAAAAAGGAGAAAAAAAACCTTTTTGATTAAAAAAAAACAAAAAATCCACTCGGATAATTAATCCCACTATTTCATCGACCCTTCTTCTCTTTATCGCCTCTTTATCATAATTAACGTGATGTTATCCCCTCACGCCGCAGCTGCTTGTGCATCATAAAGCTCTCACTGCTCTAAAAGATAATTGTCTGTCTTGTCTTCTGTCTCCATCTGGAGTACTGATTATCTCCTCCACCTATGTGCTCAGTTATAATGGCACCTTAATTATAACACAACTACCTCTTAGTTTTAGCTGCTAGAATACACATTGATTTCATCAGTCAACATTTAGCTTTGGCATCCTTGTGTGAGCTGCAACTGAAAGCAAAGTCAGAGCTGCTCTTTAGTATGGACGAGGCAAATATTTTTGAGAAGATGGGATGAGTTTTACTCATTAGGTAAATGAGAAAGTCTTGAGTTTGGGCCAAAGACCTCATTTATATCTAGTGAATATGGTGAGCCAAACACTGAGTAGTCTACTGGCACTGCTGGTGCTTCTGGATTTGTGCTGCGAGGTTTACCTTGAATTTTCAATTAGGAACAAAAGGGACCCCTTTCTTAAAAGCCGCAGCAGATGAATAATGCATTGTGATAACTCAGAACATACTGCGGTGAATTTGTGAACATGTCCAGTGATAAGATATATAGACAGTTGTAGCCTCTCGCTTCACATTTCTTCTTCCTGTCTGGTTGAAGTAAACAGAGAGCTCCTTTTGCAGCTTCAGATTGATGCCTGTCCATTACGGTTTGTTTCATCTGCTCCAGTGATTGTTCAGCAATTGAATCAAACTGCTGGAGGGGAAATATCAGCTCGAAGTAACTCTGAAGGGACACATTTTATAAATATAAATAAATCTGGAGGTAGGATTGCAAAGGATGGAACAAAATGTTAAAGAATTCAACAGCACAAAAACTAAATGGGAATTAAATGCAGGTAAAATTTTGCAGGTCAAAGCATCTTTTTGGCTTCATCCCAGTTTGTCAGTTAGGGTACCTTATTCTTCAAACTCATATTTGGATAAAGGTGTCAAAGTGAGCTGCTAAGTTTCAAGTGGCTGCTACAAAGCTATGTGGCAGACATTTATGGCCCTCAGTGCTCACATTTTAAGCATCCAAATGTATATATTATCTTCGACCTTGAGTTCATACAGATAAATTGCATCTTTATAAAATGCTCCATAGTGGAAATATTTACAGTAATTTGGCTCCTCTCTCTTGTTTAATGTCAGTAACAGTATTTGACCATGAGGTGGCAGTGAAGACCCACCATGAATGATGACCAAAAGGAGGAACACCAGAATCATGGAAAATGAACTGATCAGCAGTGGAAAGTAAATACTTAAGTCTGGTATATTACTTGGGTATTTCCATTTTTTTGGTCGGAAATACTGCACTTATGCCTCATTAGATTTATTTGATCACGACATTGTTTGTTTATTAGCCTATAAAATACTATAGTTTGGTGTACATTAAACTACCTAACTGAAAAGTAGTAGAACTGCCTCCATCTTAACCAAGTATAAAAGTAAAATGCTGCATTCACAGTATATACTGTATTAACTGCAGTGTAGCACTGTCACCAGAAGGTTCTTGGTTCGAACCTGCAGGTCAGCTGGAGCCTTTCTGTGTGGAGTTTGCATGTTTCTTTCTGTTCACTGGCTTCCTCCTACACTCCAAAGACTCGTGTCAAGTGTTGAGTCTAGATTGGCAGTGAATGGTTATCTTTCTTTAATTGTTGGCCCTGTTATGGACTGGCGACCTGTGTGCCAGAGTGAACCCTGCCTTCGCCCAAAGTCCCCCCAAATTATACCAATAACAAGGGAGTATGCTGTTGGATAATGGGCACGGTCACTCAACACTTGGACATTTTGCAGACAAAGTAAATATCTGTACTTTTACTTGAAGGAATAATTTGACATTTTGTTGGACATTATGTTGTTTGTTTCAATAATAAAGTTTTGAAAGTGCAGGAAAGGGGATTTTTTTTAATTTTTTTATTTATTTATCTCCCTATTTCTGCATTAGAAATCAAATAAGCCTCTTCCCCAAACTCTCATAGGCTACTATTATTTTAAATAAGGAAGGAACTTTCTGTGACATTTTCAGTCATAGCAAACATAACCATTCACATTAACAGAATAAATATTCACTTGAAACAACCTGGCGAGCCTGTCATCCCTAACACATCCGATGGATGAGTTTTTCAGGGAAAAAATTACCAAATTTCTCGCCCACCTGTGAATTGTGTGGTTTTACCTCTTGACCCCCCTACCCCCGGCTGTGAGGAGTGATGAGCTGTCACAGTCTCTCACCTGAAACGAACACTTCAACTAGCCTCCCTGTGACCCTGTGATAAATCGTAATGGGACACGGAGGGTCGATACAGAGGTAACAATGGATTAATAGCGCATGATGAGTTATGTGGACGCTGATATAAAACCTCTGAGAGGATCCTGGGATTACCAAATAGAATTAACCTGCTGAAGATTATGACACTCAGGAGACTTTAAACCGTGATAATCCACAGCTGAATTTGGAAACCCTGATCACTGATGTCATTAAAGGTAATCATGCTTTTTTATCCACACAGTCTTTGGATAATCTAGTCGCTGAAAGACTGAGCATATTTCCTGGCTGTTTTCCTACAGACTTCTGAGCTCTCACTGCTAAACTGGCCTCCTGGAAAGGTTATGTACACAGTATTATAAACAGCTGCATCGCCTACTGTGCTGAGATCTCATCCTCTGCCGTCCCCCTTTTTCTCTCGAGCCCGTGCAGTTTCCCTGGGAATAACAATCACACTAATCTGGGATAGTGTTGAGCGACAGCCTGAAACCTCAGCCATTTTGTTTAGCTTTTTGGCTACGGGACCCAAAACACCAGAGGGAGTAGGAGGAGAATGCTAATTATGAACAGTTAATTCATGAGGCGTCTCAGTTTGTTGTTTCTATCTGCAGATGGAGATGAGTACAGACAGTTGATGACTCTTTCCTCCCGCTGAGAAGCAGCTCTATCAGACACATGTCTCCCAAAGCTCCTCTGCCTAATGTTATAGCTGTTAACCCCTAGGTAGGAGAACTGCGGCCATGCCAGCCGTGGATGGCGTCATCTCTTTCCACCCAGCACTGCTCTAATGGAACTAAAATGCAGAACAGCGTGAACCTTCATTTTCTTTCTTTGTCAATGAGGTGTAAAAAGTCATGAGGATGCAGGTAGACAACAGAGAGAGTGAGAGAGGAGGAGAGACACAATAACACTCAGGCAACAAAAGAGGTGCAGAGAAAGAAAGAAGCAAAGACTCCCAATTTCCATAAAGTTTTGAACACAGGGTTCAGATGCAAGTCAGACCATTAAAAAAGACAAACTGTACTACGATATACTGCAGACCAAAATGAGCTAAACAATATGTCAAACAGTAGTGAAGTGAGGCTGGTGTCATGCATCCTATCCAAAGTCATGCTGTGAGCATTTTGGAGCCACCACGAATGATACATCATCACAATATTTTGCAATAGAGATATTTACGTTACCTTGTCCTCCTTTGATATTTTGATATCCCCCCCAGTCCTGTAACAAGTTAAAGTTTGCCCGTAGGACTCAATAAGATGTTAAGAATGGTCTTATTGACCTTTATGGTGTTGGTTTATTTTGATCTCTCATTACATGCCATAACTACAGTTTTATTTAAAAAAAAAAAAAAAAACGATTTAAACTTCATCTTAAAACTACAGAGGGTATCTGCCTCCCGAACCCAGATTGGGATATGTTACCAAAGACCTAATGGTCTGCCTCCTATTCTTCTTTTGGAAACTCAAGAAACCACAAGTAAGCATGCTCTCCTGGAGCAAAGTCCTCTTTTGGGATGAAACTATGAGGTCTTTAAGATATGATGAATGATGGTCATTTTGTGGAGGAGGATTTTAAATGATATTCTTTATTTCCCAGGGAGCCAATGAAGAGAAGCTGATATGGGAGAAATTTGACCTCTCTTGCTAAATCTCATTAGTACTCTGGCTGCATCACCTGGAGGCCTTTCAAAGAGTTGTTGGGACATCCTTATAGGGAATTACAATAGTCCAGCCTAAGTTAGAAATGCATGGATTAGTTTTTCATCATCTCTGAGACATGATGTTTCTAACTTTGACAATAATTCACTGCTGAAAAGTCAAGAGATTCACTTTATGAATGAGTTAAAAGACACATCCTGGTCAAAAATAACTCCAAGGTTTCTTAAATAATACTGGAAGCCAAGGCCATACACATCCAGAGTAACTACATGTTGAGTATCTGAGACGTTCAGGGACAAATACAATAACTTCAGTTTTGTCTGAATGTAGAAGTAGAAAATTACAGGTCATCTAAGTATTTATTTTTAACACATGCTAGAAGTTTGACTGTTTTGTTTTATTTTGCATTATAAGTATGTTGTCTGTATAGCTATGTACATTTATTCTGTTTTTCCTCATAATATAAGTGATGGTTTTAGCACAGAACCCTGTGGAACTCTACCTTTTGTATGTGTGCAAGCGTCACTGTTTGACATCAATAAATTTGAATCTGATATACATAATTTAAAACCAGCTTAGTGCAGTTCTTTTAAACCCTATATGACATGTCCCAGTCTCTGTCATAACATTTGATCCACTGTGTCAAATACAGCACTGAGATTCCAGCAGGAGATGAGTCCAACTTTTTCTGTGTATGCAAAAAACTGTTGGACAAAGGGTTGAATAATTGATTTGTATATGTGAATATGTGAATGATTTATAGGCTATGCAACTATACCTGTTCATAAATGCTTCTGTACCTTATAGGATTTGTTCATTTTAAGTGTAGCATTCTTTAAATGAATGGCCTACATCAGTTATACATATTCAAATGAATATATAATGTAAAAGTTTCCAAATATGTGTTAATGTTAAGGAGGTTAAAATAAACTTAATTTAGTAACAGCAACACAAGCCACATTAGTTCCGTTAAAACGCCATTGTATTTACTAAATTAATGTATGTGTTAAATCTTGTTGGGAGTACCTCCTATGAGTAAAAAAAGAAAAAGAAAAAAAAGAGTGTGGTTCCAGTGCGTCAGCCCGTGACTTTACTCTGAGCAGTGTACGGGGCTCTCGGGAGCACAGAGGCTCTGCAGGCAGCTCAGTCAAGACTCTGTGCGCAGTGAGATAGGAGCAGGTCGCGGAGCTGCCTGCAACACCTCCTCTCCTCTGTCTGCAAACTTCAACCAACAACCTCCTTTATTATGTTTGCATGGAAAAGGTGCAGGAGTTTCATTTGATGGCTTTGCAAAATCAGACACTGGATTTCATGGAGAGGAAAAGGCATTTCGACTGGATTGTATATGGATGAAATTAAGTTTTAGGAGGATTTATAGAGGGGTTCTTGTTAAGTGTTCATGCCCGTGGCCCTGCAGACTGAGACTGCAATGATTTTGTGATTTTCATTTTATTTTTAATTTAGTGTTTTTTCTAAAATTGTCTAGAACTACAGCCTCCCCCTGTGGAAAACCTCACCATGGATAACATGACTGTGGAGAATGACACATCGGCGCACAATCAGACTCTGGGTGTTTGGACTGATTACACGGTTGAATACAAAGTGGTCAGCGTGTTTTTGGTGTCCCTCATATGCGGCGTGGGGATCGTAGGGAACATGATGGTCATCCTGGTGGTCCTCACCACCAAACACATGCGGACACCCACCAACTGTTACCTCGTGAGTCTGGCCGCCGCTGACCTGATGGTCCTGACCGCCGCTGGGCTGCCCAACATCACCGACGCCCTGCACGGACAATGGGTGTACGGATACGCGGGCTGCCTGGGGATCACCTACTTCCAGTACCTGGGAATCAATGCGTCCTCTTGCTCCATCACCGCCTTCACCGTGGAGCGCTACATCGCCATCTGCCACCCCATCAAAGCGCAGTTCTTGTGCACTTTATCCAGGGCAAAGAAAATCATCATGCTCGTGTGGGCGCTCACTTCTCTCTACTGCGTCATGTGGCTCTTTCTTTCAGACACTAAAAAGTTGGTGTACGACAACGTGGTGTTGCTCAGCTGTGCCTACAAAGTGTCCAGGTGTCACTACCTGCCCATTTACTTCACAGATTTCACGGTGTTTTACGTGCTGCCTCTCATGCTGGCCACGGTTCTGTACGGACTGATCGCCAGGATACTTTTCCTCAACCCGCTGCCTTCAGATCCGAAGGACAGCACCAAGAAGTGGAAGAAGGAGACGAGTAAGGGAGGGAGGATGATCAGCACCAACTGCTCCAGCAGCACCACGGCTGCCTCCCGCAGACAGGTGGGCCGCTTTCTGCTCAGTCACTCTCTCTTTGTGGTCAGATTGGGTTTCTAGGTGTGTGAATGGGGGAGAGTGTGTCCAGCTGTGCCACAGGTCAGATGTACACAGTCCCTCCAATCAGAGGCAACTTTGGGTGATGTCACTCCCCCTCTTATCTGTCCCCGTCTGTCTTTTTTTTTTTTTTAAATCAAATCCAGGAGATAACCACTTTTGACAGCATCTCATCTAGTCACTGGAGAAAAAAAAATCTAATTTCTTATAAAATTCCTGTCACCCCACACTTTGCAAATGTTATACAAATACTCTATTACAAAACACATTACAAAAGACCAATATTAGCATTAATCCTTATGTTTTGTTGGCTTTGTTTTTAAGTGATTGTTATTTGTTGTCCCATAGTCCCAACTGCTACATATGTAAAGTAATATTTTTTATCGTCTATAGTTTTTTCCCCTTTTCATATTTTTTTCTTTTCTTCTTACCTTTTTGACACCTAATTTATACATTTTCTTTGTCAAAAAGTAATTTAAACAGTGACATCTACAGTATGTTATTTTACACAGTGATGTAACTGCATGTTAGGGATGAATTAGACACCAAAAAGTTCCTTTTATTATCATTACACTAAACAGAAATCTATGGATTTGTGTAGGATTTGGAAGGGTTTGTGTTGCATTAAGAGTCCTGTCTACACCATCATGCATACAGAACATTGACCACAGAACCATTTAGCCAAGCTGAAGTCCCAAGCATAGAAGCCACTTCCATAACATGAGGGAAAGTTTTGACAAATCAAGTATGTTTTTTTGAGCTGTTAAAGAGGGCCAAGGGTCTCCAAGACCAGGAGCCCAAGCAGAACATTGCCCCCCTGAAGTCCTGGGCTATGTTTTTCATTTTCACCTGAACAAACACCCTCAAATTAAATTCCATAACAGCTCTGCAACTTTAAGACCAAAATGATCACCTCTGATCTCTGTGGAAAAGAAACACTTTACAAAATTCTAGGAAAATATTTTGACCTCCACTTGATCAAAACTGTGACAGCCTAAGTAACCAGTGATGTCATCGATCCTGTTCTAAAAATGCTCCACTCCGACTCCACCAACACTGTATCAATTTGAGTCGTAGTAATAACAGGTGGCTTCTTCACTCAAAGTCGCACACTTAGCAACGTTGTAGAAATGGTGTCAGATTGCGTTTCAGTAACAGATATGGTATGGTCTCTGTCCACAGGCGTCCGGGGTGGGAAGGTTTAAGATAAGCTGTCGGTGAAGACTTGTAGCTAAATGCACAATCTACTATTATTTTTTTCTTCTTAGGATTTTCCTGAATACTTACTTTTTGATATTCAGTGCACGAAAGGGCTGCCAGCACTCTCACTGTCACGAGTCCAGTGGAGCAAGGATTCCGTTTTTTATGTGGAACAAGAGGTGATCCACAATTTTTTAAACTGAAGAAGCAGAAATTCATTGTTCAGTTCACCTCTAATAAGTGGCGAATGTGATTAGACAATGGGGGTCTTTTAGTATTGTTCAATATTTGTTCACACTGCTGGATGATTTCCTCCAAAATGCACAGCAGATAGCAGCCTTTGATTTATCTTATTGACTCCCTTTTATAATGAAACATACTGCAGGAATTCTCTGAATATGATAATTAAACCTGAATGCTCTAAAGGCAAAGACCTCCAGGTAGATAGCAGAGTGAGACAATGTTTGTTTATCAGCTCAGGGGAAAAACTCTTCCTTGAATGATGGGGGTGTGTGGTGCCCTGCAGTAGTTCCATGCTCTGCTGGTCAGTCAAATCAGTTAACCCCAACTCAAACAGGCTTTTTGGCCTTTTTTTCCCCCCATCAGTGTGCCTTGTATTCTAACACACACCCCTCTAAAGACACACTTACGTGTTTTCTGCTGGACAGCATTAAGAGCTCATTGTGGACACAAACAACAATCCACCCCCTCTACCTCGTACCTTACCGAGTTATCTAAAGGTCAAAAAGTAATGAGGTTGTAGGATTAGGCACTTCACTCGCTGATGACACTGGCAGTGCCCCTATCTAATCCAATTAGATTCACCCCTTTGCCACGTAGACCGCACAACATAAATATGGATAAGGTTTAATTACATACAAGTTTCACATTAAGATTTTCACCAGGTAATTACATTCACAAATCCAAGCTTTATAAAGTTGCACACAGAGATTTGATCAGTCCTTGCTGAAAATGAATCAGTATCATATGAATAGATAATGAATGGATTATGAGAACTACAAAGGGATGGTTTTAAACTTGCAAAACAAATGGTGACACTATTGTTGGTAGAAAATACAAGATGGGTATGTGGAAATTATGAATTTACAAAAGCTTTTTTTAGTTTTCCATCTGTAGTATGGACATTCAGGTGAAATCCAATGCAACAATAATGTAGCCTTGATTGCTCTATAAATGGACTGATATTATTGATATATTTAATAATAATAATAATTTGATATTAGATAATCACCTCTGTTCGCATTGTAAAAACATATCAAAACCTGGAGAGCCTGTTGTGTGCTTCTGATTTTTTTGTGTATTCTGTGTAACTCCTCACTAAAACATGTTCCTAAATATAAAGAATAAACAAAAAGGCACTCTAGCTGTAATGAAAAAGGTCAGCCCACGACTTGATGTGCTTCTGGCAATTTGATTTGCAGCTAAAAACTAACAGACCTGCTAACATGTCTGAGGTTTCCATCAGAGAAGCAGTGAACTCTTTTTATAAGACAGGCACACGATCAGCAGGAAAACAGCTCCAACAAGTTGGGTGCATTCAAGATCAACCAAATTCTCAACTCAAATTATACAGGTCAATCAAACCAGGAGAAATGTAATGAAACAACATAAAATTAATGAAAGACTCATAGTTGAGAATTGTATATGAACACTACACCATTATGGTACAATTACCCATTAATGAATAGTCTTTCTGTCCACTGAGGGGAAGGCATAAAACGCTTGCAGTCTGTGACATGCAAAACTAATATTCCCAGCAGTAATTCTTCTTTTTTTCCCCTTTAAAAAAAAGAAATAAATATCCTTCTCATTAAGTTGTCTAAAGGTTGTGTCAATATTGGTCAAGTTTTTTTAAATTTAATTTTCACTTTGCTGGTCCCATATGAGCAGATTTGAGCCCTCTGCTCATCTTGAATGTAGCCCACTGTGAAGATGCAGGTGGAACTCATTCCCTGCTGATTGCTGATTGTAAGACTTGTCCCTTAAAAGGGGAGCTCTCAGAAGCTCTGAAGAAGGCTTAATGTTAACATGCATCAGTAGAACTTTCTAAATGTACTGACAACAATCTGGCACTGCTTTGGGGAACACATGTTATAAGGTTCAGTGCCTTTAAGGTTTTCCTCTTCTGAATTTAGTATTATGGGTTTTTGCTCTTCAAAAACTCCACTCACACCAAGCAGGACAATGAGGATCCCTTGTGTAACCGGTCATACACCCTAAAGTTGTAATCTTTTAGTTTTTATGGTCAGTTGGTGACACCTGTGGTTACTGGTGCAGTTTGATTTATCACTACAAGACCCAGAATTCCTTCTGTGAGCAGCTGCTTTGTCAAAAAATAAGAGTAGAGCAACAGATGTATGTTTTAATAAAGCTGTAGAGTTATAATGTCCCTTTTTCCATTGTTACTTGAAAATCTAATTTCATACTGCACACAGCTCAAATAGTTTTCTACACAACAGCGAGGCACAGTGGAGTTGGTTAACTCGCTTAGCAGTAGGATGTATGCAGCCCGTCGACTGTAACCCTTCTTCCAACGTAAATCCCTGTAATATTTAATACCGACCCAGTGAAAAAAAGGGCAAAAGTGACTGTTTATTTTGTGTAGATTCATTTTTGATGATTGTGTTGAGCATTAAATTCCGTGACAAAAACATTTTGTTTCTGTAGCTGCTTCATAAGAAAAGCCACCCCATGTTTCACCAGTTGAATGCTTTTAATCTGAATAAGCAATCGGCCACGTTTTGGGGTTCAGTTCTGCAAACAGTGAGGTTGATATCAATGAAATTTAAAAAAAACAAGATGCTACATTACATATGTGCACTGTTCCTGTGAATCCGTTACAGTGTGCACGATTTGAATCCCACACGAGATTGACAGACTCCACCCCGAGCAATGAAACCTATCGTTTAAAGAAGTAGTTCCTTAACGGTGTCAAAAACCGGTCTTAATTTCATGGACCTGAGGTTGCAGAAACCTGGAGGCAGCTCACCAACTGTGGTGGTGCCCACTTGTCACTCAAAGCAGCAACACCCCTAATTAAGCATGACTTTAAGTCTATTATAATTTCAACTGCCAATTAACCTAATTAATTGTGAGATATTCCACCAGGCGTTTTTTTTTTTTTTTTTTTTAGCTTTACACAATTTTTCCAGTCCTTTGTTGCCCCTGTCCCAACTTGATTAAAACATGTTGCTGACATCAAAGTCAAAATTAGCATATATTTTTCATAAAACGATACAATTTCTCCGTTTAAACATTTGACATTGTCTTTGGTCTATTTTCAATTTAATATGGGTTTATGTAATTAGCAAATCATTTCATTCTCTTTTTATTTACAGTTTAAACAGCATTCTAACTTTGGAAATGGGGTTGTATGTAAAACACTATACTTTAAATAACAATTTGTGTTTGATGTTTTTTTTAACAACAAAAAAAAGATCTCTTAAAATCCATAACATTACATTTACTCCTCCCTTCATTAGAAATTCCAGCAACTATGAATATGGTGGTGCAGTGGTTAGCATTGTCACCTCACAGCAAAAAGGTTCCGGGTTCGAATCCGGTCCTGGGCCTTTCTGTGTGGAGTTTGCATGTTCTCCCTGTGCTTGCGTGGGTTCTCTCCAGGTTCTCCGGCTTCCTCCCATCATCCAAAAACATGCACCTCTGGTCAGGTTACCTGGCGCCGCGCTAGTGGCAGCCTGCTGCAGCAGCTCCCCCCCCTGAGAGCCCCCCTGCTGTAGTGAAGAAATTTCCCCTCGGGGATTAATAAAGTGAAATAAAAAAATAAAAAAATAAAAAAAATAATTATCTTCTAAACTTTAACTGCTAGACAAAATATGTCTCACCTAATGGTAAAGTACATTTTCAGTATTTGTGCACTGAATTATTAGTTTCAGTATTATCATGATAGCATCGGCTGTTCAAAAATAGTCCGTTTTGGCAGTATGATTGCCGGGCTTGTCGTTTGGCTGTGTAGCTTTATTGACAACAGTCTGCTGCTTACGTAGGTGAAGATCCACTTGACTATCTCCACTCCAATGCTCTCCTGAACTGTGGGGTGATTGCGCCGCCGCTGCTGCACAGCGTCAGTTGCCTGTTTATTCAAGTTTTTTTAATATTAAAAGTGCTGCATGTCTAAATATACCAAATTTGACAATGCACATCCTCAGTTCCCAAGCAATACACTCACCAAGTTTAAAGCAGATGGGAGAAATGGTTGTGGAGATATGCGAGGAACAAACAAAGACACAGAGATTCCTTGAATTATCGTATGATCTAAGTTGAGTGGGACCGTGATTGGCCTCCAAACTATTTGATGTCATGAATCCTGCTTGTAGACTTAAAATCGGATTTGCAGTGAGCATTTGCCATTCAGCACATGAAACTGAAAACTTAGTTTTGAGTGCAGCAGGACTTTAAGGATGAAAAACATTTTATCACTCAGCAGTAAGAAAAGCACAGATGTAAATAATGAAAATTATGATTATATTTTATTTGGGTGTTTCAGGGTTTTTGTCTTGTGTAGGCCAGCTCACTGTCACACTGTCATTGTTTACTGGAAATAGTACAGACTCAATGTTAACACTTGGTTACTGTGCTTTTCTTGATATTATAAGTGGAAGTGCTGTGAAAAAGGCCTGTGGTGTCTTGTGCTGTGGTTCATATATAACTCATGACCTTGGAAAAACTCTTAAAGTGTTTTGTTTTTTGTGATTTTCATTTCGTACCTTTTTTAACACGTGGCTGATTTTTTTTATCAGGTGACAAAGATGCTAGCTGTGGTGGTGATCCTCTTCACCTTACTCTGGATGCCATACCGGACCTTGGTGGTGGTCAACTCTTTCCTGGACAAGGCCTACCTGGACACCTGGTTCCTGCTCTTCTGCCGTCTCTGCATCTACCTAAACAGCGCTATCAACCCCGTCATCTACAACGCCATGTCCCAGAAATTCCGCACCGCCTTCAAGAAGCTGTGTCACTGTGGTCCTCAGCGCCTGGAGAAACCTGCTTCCTACAGTGTTGCGCTCACCTACAGTGTCATCAAAGAAACGTCCAACGGGGAAAGTCCGGACCACTTCACGACAGAAATGGACAATCTGCACACGCCACCTAATCAGTACCTGCCTGCCAGCATCTTACCGAGCGATGACAAGATGCCGTATGAGGAGCCTTCCCTGTCGGGCAGAGATGTCAAAGTCTGACTAGAAAAAAAACTTTCCACCTAAAGAGATCAGAGATCCTGACAGCTACAGTATGGGTTCAGTCAAGTTTTAAGCAAAAGTAAACAGGCACCTCCAGTTGAATTTATCCAACATGTTTTCTCTTGAAAAGGTTTCTTTGATTTGACAAGATCGTTTGCCAGAAGCAGGACAGGATGCAATGAGATGAGCTGCCGTGTACCGCAGCCTTTTTGCCATTTTGTACAGAATAAGTGAAGGGAGCGATCATGAAACAGTTTACTGATACATGTGTACAGCAATGACTCTCATTTCAGGAGAGCAAATCTCTGCCTGTTTCTGGAAAACAGGAAACATTAATTATAATATGGGAGGTGATGTGCCAAACCTCTGACGTAAAACGGAGACACCTTTTTGTAAAATCTTACCTTAAACATTACAGGATAAACTTCCATTAGAGCAGTTTCATAGTTCTACATTTGCATAATTGGCTTGGCTGCAGCAGACAGCCTCTTCATCTAATCTTCCTCTTCACTCTAAACAGAATCAGACTCTTAAATCAGATGCTACAATAGTAGTCGCAGTCAACAGCAGGAAGTTTCAGTTATACCACAGAGCTTGGTGATAATCCTAGCTGTAATCGGTATATTTAGAACTATCACCTGACTCCCTCTGGCGTTATGGACTTTTTATCGTGAGTTTCAACTTATTGTTCAGCTGTCTTACCTGCAGTTTAACGGTTCATTCATTTTCACCGTTCTCACAGCGCCACTTTCAGCCACAGCAGGCAGCTGTTTAAAGCAAAAAGCTTTTAAACCCCACTCTACACTCCCCAGTCGGCACCAAATATCACAGAGACACGATTGGAGACTGCTACAGGGGGAACAGAGCTGAGTATTTAGCAGGTACAGGGTCAGATGTATCCCCCGAGGAGTCATCCTGTGGTCAGTGAATATATATTTGACACAAATTTGCTCAGTGACCTGAAACACATTTTTACTCCCTCAAGCGGTCTACAAAAAGAGATACTTATTGCAGGCTATTTCCAAAACCATTACTTTCTTCACTCATTCACTACAATAGACTCTGAACAGGTAGATTTAGGGCACTTTCTGATTATCAGCCAAAGTATTATTACATTGTGGTCATTGTTACCTTGTTTGTCCACAGAAGTTCTTTACATTCAGTGCTGCTGTGACTGTCGAGCTGTCACTTTCTTTTCAGTTAACCCTACCTACGTACCTATTCTGCCAGTTACAGTGACATGATTGCTTTTCTCAGAGGATTAGTGTTGGGGATTACAGTTTGAAATTCAGGATTTACATTCTTCTACTACATACTTCTAATCCCAGTAACACTCTTTTACATTGACAATTTGGGGGATGACTTGCCAGTTGATCTCAGTTAAGTGGAAAAAGTGGTCGTGTGTGTGTGTGTGTGTGTGTGTGTGTGTGTGTGTGTGTGTGTGTGTGTGTGTGTGTGTGTGTGTGTGTGTGTGTGTGTGTGTGTGTGTGTGTGTGTGTGTGTGTGTGTGTTAGCTTGATGCAGGGATCGGAAGTGTAGAGTCCAACACCAAATAAGAAGAAAAGGGGCTCCAAAATGATCTTATATTATGTCTTACCAGCTGTTTTGGTAACGTTACTCACTGGGTCAGGCTACATTCAGGAATATTCTGGTTTTGTTCAGAATTAGAGGGTGTGAACTCCACTGTGAGGTCGGGACTTGCTTTCAACGGGAGCTAACATCAAACGAGCTATTGGTAATCAGTAAATACCTCATACTGCAGGCAGGCTGCAGTTAAACCACATTGTCTCATTCTCTTTTTCTAGATGTGTTCAATTCATGATACGTGTAATGTAACAAATATATCTGTTGAGTAAAATAATAATTACTTTTTAAAGTCAGTTTTACATGTGTTTTCTTTTTTTTTTTACTCATCCATGTGGCTGGCTTAAAACAGCTTTTTTTTTTCCATGTTGGGATTGGTTACATTGTGATTGGTTACATTGTGATTGGTTACATTTTCACTCATTATCAGTGTTTATATTGTTTATATCAACCAGCCCGATGATAGCATTTACGTAACTCTATTGTACTCAAGTTTTATCAACAGGTTTTCGACACACAAAGTTCCATGTGCCTTTGGCCTGGGACACACTACCTGCATGGCAAGTGTTACCTGTCACTCGCTACTGAGCTGCGGCTTGTTGCATGTGTGTATCCACAGCGGGTGAGTGTCAGTTGCAGCGCTGCGGCTGCAGGTTTCCCTTTGATAATGGAATATTTGTGGTCTGACAAATGATGAGTTCAGAGCGAGACACGCAGACACACACAGGTACTCACACCGAGACAGAGAAGCGATACAGAGAGGGAGGGAGAGAGAGGCAGGTGAGGAAAAACCCGCCCTTCACCTAGTAAAGTATCGCCATGATACAATTAGAGCCTACACTGGGTTTTTTTCTGTGATTATACAGTACAAATGTAATCACAGATAATGTTCCTGTATATTTTAGTTGGGAACCGTGCACAACTCACGTGAGTAATAGGGATCAGGTCTCTTCTCTCTTGAGGCTGCTCTAATCTGTTAATGTGGACGCCGAAATGAAAACACGGCACGCATTCAGTGTGTCCCAGAACTTACATTTAGGCTCCAAAAAACAACGTGGCTATGGTTAGGAAAAGATCATGGTGTGGGTTACTTAAAATACATTTTCTTTATAATGGACTTGAACACAGGTCTCCTGGGCGAGAATCCTGGGTTTGTTCAATCTTACCATTGCCAACTTCCTCCTCATGACGACTTTCTCCCCTTTATACTGTCACATGACCTTTTTTGTCCCGCCTCGTCACGACACTTAAGACGTAAGGTACCTTGTGCGTCTGTCTTAGATGCTAAAAGGCACCTTGTGCGTATTTCTCTGATACCAACGGCTGTGACCAATGTCAGTGTTTGACACCCTGGGCATGACAACGGTTGGGGTGTCACAGCTGTAGCAAGTATTTCCTCTTTGTTTATGTGCGTCAGAAGCCATGTAATTCTAATGCACACCACTGTGACATTTTAATCATGCTCGTAGAGGGAAAACACACATACAATTACATGACCTTTCAGGAAGATCCAAGCACAGAAACGGAGAGAGATTACAGTCTCGTATCCCTGCTGTGTCAATTTATAATCACTTGTACTACAATGATTTCTACAGGAACTTTAGTCGTAACCGTGACAGACACACCAAAGCCTTATGTTGCTTTGGTCACTGTAAAGACAGCCACTGTGGACTCACCGTGGAGAGCCTGTGAAGGTCAGCGGGCAGTGTATCATAATGAGGGAGAAACGTTTTCCTCTGATGTGCAGATAGCAGCTGTTCGTCAAAGGGTCAGATATCTGTCATGGCAGTAATTCACTGATATTGGCTGAGACTGCAGAATGCAGCACTTTTCTGTGATTTATCTGGTCAGCCGACTCCACAGAACAATGATGGAACATGTAAATAGATCACAACAAAATGGCATACTTGAGTTGGTGCAATCCACAGTATGTATATGGCTCACTCTGCTATTAAAGGAAGATTTTTCTGCTGTCTCTTTGAGCTACGTATATATGAGATTGAAGAACACTCAGAGGGAATGAATACTAAGTGAACTCAATGAAAGGAGCCTGTTGCAGGCTGAATGGCAGGCGTTTTTGTCCATATTGTAAAGTTGCTTGAAATTGATTGTGCAGTGCAATGTGAAATTCATTCAGTATTGTGTTTTTGAAACGTGTGCCAGCAAAAGCAGTTTTTATAATAATAGCCCGTTTTTTGATCTATTGTTCCATCAGTGTGTTTGCTATCATTTCAACCCAGTCAGTGGAAGCTAATCTCCAAAATGGAATAATTGAGAAAACATGAAAATAATAATGGTTTGAAGTCTGTAGTTTGTAGCGTAAGGTACCACTCATGTTTACACTTCTTAATTCCTGTCTTTGTTCTCAGTTGAAATGTATTTCACTTTTGGAAAAATGCCAGTAGTGACGGCAATGCTTTGTGTTCTGCACGGTGCGCAGTTTGCAGCATGAACACCAGCTTTTGTGATGTGAGCACAAAGCATGATACCTGATGTATTTCCATCTGAGGCAACATTTTGTGCAAGTTTCTGTCTCCAGGTACCTTTTATCTGCTCTTTGTTGCTGTTTGGTGGATTGTTTTGTATTTTGTATCGTTCTTTGTCTATAATAAATAGACCATGATTACATTTCCTTGTGGTTGGTACATTATCACTGCATCTTAATGCCGACTCTCCTCACCTCCACCATCACTGAGCTACAGTATTACCAGTGGCCATTGAAGAAACTACCTCATCCAACACGCTGTCATGAATCAGGCACAGATAGCCACTCTATGAGCTATGACCACACTGAGGACATCAATCAGAGGGGTTGATGGCTTCGTTGTGAAATCACTCAGCATGTGGCGGCCCGCCTCGACATAAATTCATCTCACCGAAGCTATCGGAGACGAACTGTTCTCTCAACACAAACAACGTGACACCCCTGCTCAATTTATGTTCAGCCACTGTGGGTAATGTCACTCTAAATATCTGACTCATCAAATCTCGCTCAATTTTGTTAAGTGATAATGCTAACACTAGAGCATATATCACAGTAATTACCCATGCAATGGTACGGAGCTGGAATGAGCTTAATGTGCCGGCGGAGAATGTCCTTGGAACACAGAAGTGCTAATTGTGCGCTGCTGTAAAATTTCATGAGCTGTGTGCACTCCAGCTGTAAATTTCAATGCCACACATTTTATTTTCAGATGAGAATTTGTGGATACACTGGTAACACTCAATTAAATATATTTTTCAACATGTAGTGATGGTAGAAAAGTGTTTTCTCTAATGCAGGCACACATTACAAACATTACACTGGTCAAATACAGCTCTAATTTTAGGGTGAATGTCTTGACTTTTCACTGCAGGTACACAAAAATGCTTTTTCAGATGAATTTGAGGTAAAATTTCTTATGTAAGACGCAAGTGAGAACAATCTGTCTCTAAAATGGCTCTGGCTCTGTATACTCCTATTCAACTTCTCTCATGAAATGCAAAGTCAATGCATTTTTCCACAAGTTATGATGGTGCCATTTGTTAAAGTCACTCCTTTTTAGTTTTCTTGTGGTCCATTTTAAAATAATCCCATTATTAATCAGATTTTTAGGCCTCAAAAAGCGGTATGTTTGGGGGCACGTCTGTTTAATTGAGAGGTCTTTCAGTAGAGCCAGGTTTCTGCTGTAGGTGAGCGAGTGTAGTGTCCTCTGAGATTGATTCAGATTTCCGCTCGCTCCTCCTCAGCTCGTCCAAATATGGTCACTTCTGGCTCCAAAATACCAAGATGACAACGGACAAAATACTGAACTCGAGGTTTCATAACGGCAGTTCACAAACCAATGGGTGATGTCGCGGTTGATTGCTGCTTGGTACCACCAAATCAAATACACTGTTTACTAAATTTAAAATAATCACTTCCAAAACTTCAAAGATCATCACAGATGAATTTTAAGAAACTAAAACTAATGACCTAATCACACTACACAAAATCACCCCAACATTCGTGTGTATTGGGACAAAAATGACCACAGGGTGTAACTATTACTTATTTTATGTATTTATGTCGTATGTGATGGTGGATAACAACCAATGAAGCATCTGGGACACGCCACAATGTCCAGACAAAGGACCTGCATCTTAGAGAATTTTTACCTATACAGGCAGTATGGCCCCAGACTGGCACAGCCTGTTGGAAAGTCCACCATTTCAGTCCAGACTGATATCTTAGCAAAGGAAGAATGGTATAAAAATGTTTGTCATCGTGCATGTTCCCAGAGGATAAATCATTATCACTTATCATCTTGCACTATCATGATGTTAAAATTTGTGTCTGTTGATAAAATATCCAGATGACGGATCTCTAGTCTTTTCTACCATTCATGTTGGCCTCGACATCAGTCGTACTAAATTTCGGTAAACATGTTTAGTTTGTCCAGTGCTTCAGTTCATGACTGAATACATACAAAACTAATGACATTCCCACTAGCCTCAGTTGTTTTATGTGCTTAGTACTAATTGAATTTAGCATACTAACATGCTAAACTAAAACGGTGAATGGTATGTCTGCTCAACATCAGCATGCTAGAATTGAGAACGTGTTGCCACGCTGATTTCAGCATTTAGCTCAAAGTGTTGCTAACGACAGAGGAGACGACAAACAATGACTCAGGGTGGTGGTTTTGAGAGGAGCTTTATTGCAGCTCAAAATCGAAAGAAGTGAGTGGAGGAGAGAGGCTGGCTCATGAGGGTGGAGGGCTGGAGTGAGGTTTGGTGGAGTGTGGGCTGAGAAATGTGCAGCAGGCAAGGCAATTATATTTATATAGCACCATTCAGACACAATTCAAAGTGCTTTAGAAGGTCATCAAAATACATAAAAATAAGATATTAAGAAGAAATAAAAACTGCATTAAAAAATAATAAAAACCAAGGCAGTTCAATGTTTTTTATGGAGGCACAGGAGTACAACACAATCAAATTACAGTTTTATATTCATTGCTTGCTGAGGCTTTTACAGTAAATTAATGCTTAAAGGCCAGGTTAAAATTAATTGACAGTTTCAGCCTCAAGTTTTAAGAATGCTTGTTCCACAGGTGGGGAGCATAGAAACTAAAAGCTGCTTCACCTTTCTTGGTTTTGATTCTTCATTGAATATATAAGTGTTAGATAACCTGGGGGTCTGGACGCTTCATAATGCACAAGTAAATCAGATCTATTTGAGTCCAAGACCATCCATTGCCTTCTAGATGAGTAATAGGATTTTAAAATCTATCCTTACACACACAGGAAGGCAGCGATTTAAGGAGCGGTGTGATGTGCTCCACTTTCTTCGTGTTGGTGAGAACTCTGACAGCAGCCTTCAATATGAGCTGTACCTGGCTGTTTGATTTTTTTTAATTTTTAATTTTTTTTTAATTTTTTTTATCTCAGACCTGTGAAGACACAATCACACTAGTTTAGCCTGCTAAGAACAAGCACATGAAACAGGGTTTTCTGTATCCTGCTTGGACATAAATCCATTACTTCTTGCTGTGATGTAGTTTTGAGTCTATAACTACAATGAGATTTCTGGCTTGATTTGTAGATTTTAGTGTAATTGATTCAAATTGAACACTGAATTACAAATTTAGGGCCAAAAGTAATTATTTGTTTTTCTCTGTGTTGAGCTGTAAGAAATTCTGATACATCCACTCCTTGATTTGTTCAATGCATTTATGGATGTAAGGGACTGTGGTCACGTGGTTATACTGTTATGTATATACTGTATGTCATCTGCATAGTTGTGGTACGATTTTACAATATTCCATTCTCTGAACAAGGGGAGCATTTAGATGTTAAATAAAAGAGGTCCGAGAACAGACCCTTGAGGAACTCCATGTGGTTTTTGTTTACTTAACATTCATAATTACCAATTGACACAAAGTAGTGCCTATCATGTAAACATGATCTGAACCAATTTAGCACATTGCCAGAAAGTCTAACTGACTTAACTACATGTGGAATGCAACACTGAGATCCAGCAACAGCAAAACCTACATCTTTGGCATGTCACTGCTCAGGTGAATGCCATTTAATCCTTTACAAGTGCAGTATCAGCGCTGTGGTTCAAATCCAGACTGAAACATTACAGACATTGTTTTGCATCAAGGAAGTACCAAGTTCCTTCAAATCAACCTTTTCAAAGCTATTTTAAAGAGAGGTATAATCACTGCTGTCTTCATGGCCCTTGGAAAATGTCCTGACTGACTAACTGATGCCATGTGGTTAAAAACATATTTTGAAGAAGATTGTAGGCTGAATAACAAAGCATCAGGTAGCAGGCTTAAGGTGTTGAACCATTCATACTGTCAAGACTGCATAATGTAAGAGGTGAAAGTGTGTCAAATTAATGTGAGTAGTCTTGCACAGTGCCATAAGTGACAGCTATTTTGCCTGGGATGGAGTTTATTCTCATTTTATCCTTGAAAAAATATGCAAAGTCATTGCATGACTTGGTAGATAAAAGGTCAGGTGAGACTGAGGCTGAGAAGCTTGTCAGTTTGTCAACAACATCAAAAAAGATGCCATTTTATTATTAATAATCTCAGAAAAAGGACTGCCTTGCCATTTATATAGTTCCAAGTTATAAATGTGAAGTCTCTCTTTATACTGCCTCTTTACACATTTTTTTTCTTAGCTTTTACCAGTGTGGCATTCTTCCATGATACTTTTTTTTCTGACCTAAGACAACTCTGTTTTTCATAAGGGCGATGGCTTCAAAAACATTGACAACTTTGGAAACAAAACTATTCACGAGACTATTGACAGGAACTGAAGGCAGAGCTGGTGTGGATATAAAATGCCTGGGTGAACAATGTACAAGTGCTTTTGTTGATGTAGCACTTTCTGAATACCTCTGCTTTAATTCTGCTAATGTCAGCAGAGATGGTAATTTAAAAGAAAACACAGTCATGATCAGAAAGGGCAACAATCGTTCAGCACTTCCTCAGTGTTATGTAGACCTTTGGAACAAAATTAGGTCAAAATTCTGTCCTGATGTGTCAAATCTGTTACATGCTGAAAGTCCAGAGTGCTACAGCATGTACAATAGTTCATTGGCACAGCCACCATTAGGATTATCATGTATCTAAAAATTCCTCATTATAGCACAGTTAAAATCAATACATACTGCAGACAGCAGTTGAGCAAAGTCATCAAAAAAGTTTCCACTGTATTTTTGGGGCCTATGAATGGTTACTTATAACGCTTGATGGGAGGATCTCAACTGCAGCATATAATAATCAAAATAATTCAACTTTCCATAAGACAACTGTTTGCACTGGTAGGTATTATTAGATAAAGTGACTCCTCCAACTAGCATACTAAAGGCGTTGCCAGGTGCAATCTGTGGCTGGTACACAACTAGAGTCAGATTAAATTTAAACAGCTCTGAGCTTTGAGTACAATTTGTACATCGTGCTACAATGTGTCTGACCATGCCACCGACTATTTAAGATCATTGACATGTTTAAGGAAGTGGCATTGGGTGTGTCTCATCTCTGTTAGTCACCCGCGTGATGATGTCTTTGGATGTTTGTGTTCTATGGGTAATCAACTTAACTGAGCTTCATCATGGCTGCTTGACTAAGTCCTTGATTGGTGACTGTGGTAGAAGGAGACACTCATGTCTCAGTCCTGATTTGGACTGAGTCATGCTCTGAATTCCCTGGGTAATGTAGAGCAGGTGGTCAGGTGGAGGGAGATACAATTTTATGCTCAATTATATTTATATAACACTAAATCACGACTAAATCAAGTCGTCTCAGGCCACTTTACATTGTAAGGTTGAGAAAAGTTAACGTTTATAAAAATGGACATAATCTCTTGATCTGAAAAGTAAAGCCAATATGGAAGTGCCTTAAAGTGTAATACCACAATGCTGCTAGGGGCTGTGTGCAAAAACTTCTGACACACAAAAAAGGAAATCATTCAAAAAGCATTAGCTTCTCTTATAAAATTAAAAATTCATTAATTTTCCCCATTAGTCATTATGGTGTCATTAGGTTGGTAAGAACACTCATGAAGTGTGTAAATCTTTTTTTTCTGACCTGCACAGAAAGGGCACATTGTCCAACAGCCTTGAGGGGTCTCTGCAGTGAATCTGCAGAGAGAAGTTGGTGAATTTGTGCATGAAGAATGGAGAGGATCTGACCCATGCACAGATGACTCAAGGGGTTCAAATCCAAGTTCAGGTTGGTTTACTGAATGGTGTGAGTGCCCTGACTCAAGGACAGGGCCAGGAGTGAGTGCTCCTGACATTCAATGCAGGTAACTTGGTCATCTAAAGCCTGACAGCTGGGTCTTGGACTGATGGGGTTCAGAGTTGTGACTTGGACCCAAAGGCACCCATTAAGGCAGTCGATTGGTGGGGCCAGTCCATCCTGCAGGTCTTGGCCTATAAGAAGTGTCAAATGGGATGAGTGAGTCATATCCAGGAAGGTGATGTCAAACCAAACACACTTTGTAATGGTTTCCGTTTGCGGTGTTTACCGAAGGAGAACATTGCCGTGGTAACCGCTGCACAAGCTGAGCTCCAACTTCAGATTCCTCCTTGAGGAGGACTCCAAACTACTTCCCTGGCTTTCATTCCAGCGCCTAGGGTTGGAAAAGGTTGTAGGTTGTAGGTAGGGGAGCCCATGTGGTCATTCCTTGGCTTCTTCCAAGTACCTTCAGCCATCTACCTAATCTTCTGCATTCTGCTCCTACCTTGTTTACACAGCAAAGGTGGCGATTGTGTAGGAAGATGGACCTCTGAAGCTATCTTGGAAATACGCAAAGTTCGGATGCATTTAATACTATCTGGGCTCTCTCAGCTCATCACGCAAGGGGGTGTGAGGTAGGTCTTTTGAAACAGTGTTAAATTTCTCTGAGGTAATCATTAACATCTGAGTCTTTGCTCCCTGGGTCAAAGTCCCCTACGTCCTTTGCTAAGGAATTAAGCTGTTGCATGCATAGGGTATTAGCTTGGTCCCGCCGACATCCATCTGATTCCTCAGAGGAAGAGTATCTGTGTCCATCCCTATCATCACAACATGGCCAATGGTTGCTCCCTCACAGCAGTGTACTGGGATGGTTTGGCCTGTGCGCTACATACTCTCACCTATAGCCTCTTAGCTATCGCTTTCAGAACCACAGAGCTTTTTGGTGAGTCTAGCCTAAAGGCCATCTGCCTTAATTGTTTCAACCTCGTTGTTGGAAGCCACTATCTGTAACTGGGTATTGTGGAGGTAGAGCAAGGACTATCTACCAATTACCTCTTGGATAGATGGCCCCTGCCCTTGACAGTTGTCTATGTCCCTATTCTAGTAATGAGTAACTAGTAACCTCAGTGTCACACTAATCTAACGTGTTGCTCCTTTTTTTCTTTTTCTGGACACTTTGAGGAGGCCAGCGACCAAGTTAGACAGGATCATTCTCCTAATTCCTATATTATTGGTTTTAATGACCATATTTGTCTTGTAAAGCACTTTGTGTTTGGAGAAATTACCCATAAATAAAGCTTATTATAATTATTATTATACAGTTTCTAAAGTTTATTCCACACAAGTGTATGATGCTCAAAACTCAACAACACAATTACATTTAAAGATGCCGGCTGAGGAGGACAAATGACTGTAGAATTTACAAGTAAGTAATGGTACAGATGAGATCCCCAGCAGTCCCAAAGAATCATGCTCACTTTCTCATTGCAGAACAATACAATTTCTGTCCATGTACATAAAGGCAGTCAATAACACTGTCACTTTGTATAGGACATGACCTACATACAAACATACACATGTACTGAGTAGCACTACCACCTTGAACTACAGGCATAAGAATTATGAATTAGAACTGAGTGCAGGTGAGCTGAGTGATTGATTACCTGTTCGGATTCTTGTGTTGAGGGAGCCACTGAGTAGCAGGTGCAGGAGAAGAAGTCACTCGAGCTGACAGAATGGAATAGACTGCTAGGCTCTAAGTGCACAAGTGACAAGCAGGGGCTCTGATAAAGTGGCAGTAAAATTGGTACAACCAAATATCTGCTGAAGTTCTTTTAGGGAAGTTGGTCTTGGCCACTCAGTGCCTGAACCGTTTCCAGGGCTGTCTTGTGATGGAAACATTTTAAATGATATACATTTGTATCAGAACAGTTTGTGCTTTGCAGAAGGGAATGTAATCTTATGAATTCTGCACCCTTTGCTCATCACACTGTTTCTTAAACAGTTATTGATGACCAAGTTCGCCATCTTGAGGTGGTCCTTGGGAGGGTTACCCTCCCCTCTTTGTTCATTTGATCATTCAGTTGCCAGCAGGTTTTACAAACTTGCTTGCATGTGCAATATTGAAGAAAAACAAGAAGACAACTTCTGTCTTGTGAGTCTTTCACAGCAGTCTTCACCTGCCTGCTCTTAACTCTGTAGCTCTGTAACCCAGGAAATTCATACATTTCTCCCTCAACATACAACTTATTCTCAAAGAGCCTAGCTTGCGGACATGTTAGACGTGCTCCTTGAGGTCAAGGGGAATTATGAGGATTTCATCCAAGTAGACAAAGACAAAGTGATTCAGGAGTCCATAAAGAAATTTCCCCTCGGGGATTAATAAAGTGTATAAAATTAAAAAAAAAAAAATGAGGACATCACTGATGAAAGCTTGGAAAACTTCAGGGGCATTGGTTTAACCAAAGGGCATGACCAAATACTTGAAATTCCAGAGGACGTGTTGAAGGACGTTTTCCATTCATCCCTTTCCTGTAGGGCCTTTTCTTTACAAATAAACCTCTACTAGATCATGATACTCAATGGGGGAAGAGGACAAATTGAAAAAAAAAAACAGCCGCAACACAACTACCGCTGTGTATAAGTACAGCTTGATAGTATAGCTGTAAGTCTGAAGTCTTTTTTTGCTCATTTAATTACTGTGGTCTGAAAGTGAAAGAGGGATGTTTTAATTAATTTTTTATTGAATCAGACACCTTTGGGTCAGGAATATTATAGCAAATTTAATCGCATATGCACACAGCTAACTAGTGTTGGTAACGTTACTCTTGAAATGTAATAGGTTCAGATTACTAGTTACCCTAAATATAAGGATGTAACTATTTTAACTACTTCATTAAACTAATTGAACATTTCATACATACATACACTCCATCTCAAGTGTAATCATCAAACTCTTCCCCTCTGTCTGCACTCCAGGCTTTTTTTCCCATCATGTCAGTGATGGTAAACAGCTCCTCTTGAGTCATTTCCACCTCACTCACATAAAAATAAAGGGAAATATATCGTAAAAGGTCTGAATATTTCCATATTTATAGAGTTCAAAGGCAATTCAAATCTACACTTTGCTCTTGAGTTATGGTGATTCAAGTATTTACAGACAATAATTGGTGCTACCTTTCAGAAAATGTTTCCCCAAGCAAGAGATTAATCCTCAACCTCTCCTGTGACCTTTAAATCAAACATCTCTCCGACGCTGCACTCTGCATAGAAACATGATTGATCAATGAGAGAAACAGCTGAGCAAGTCCTGCCGGTGGATGGATGGACACTGTTTATTGTGTATCTAATTGGTTGCTGAGACACTAGCTCTGATTATACTCCCCTAAATGGGATAAAGCCACACAGAGATATCAGCTGCAATATTATTTGTTTAATTATTAAGTCATCCACCTACTCGATCCGATCCAGACACATCTATCCAGTTGTGTTGTGAAAGGGAGTGATTCTAAAAGATTTACTGGCAGAGCAATACTGACTTGGCAAAGAGTTTCACACTGGTAAAATATGAGACACTGAGCATTATTGGAGAGGGAGACAGGATGACACATCAGAATAAAAGACTCAGTGAAATGGCCCTGGCTCGATGGACCTTCCTGCCTCTGCCTTCCAACCCTATTACATTTGGAGTGCAGTGCATTTTTATGTTCATTTTGATGACGAGGAACAAGAAGGGAAAGGAGGCTTCAGCCATCAGCAGCACGCCAACAAATTTACATGTACAAAGAATACCGCTGTGATCATTTCCCCGTCATATAGGGTCCAACAGGGAATCATCTTTCCCTACATTTAATTTACAGGCTTGCCCATTTATTTAGCCACTCTTTGGCTTTTCACTCTGCAAATGTGTTTTACCATTTCTGTTGTGAATGGAGAAACACAGCTGACAAACTGCAGTCTTTATCTTGAAATGTAACAACTAAATATCATGGTAAAGTGTGAAATAGACACGCCCATCCACGACTGCAAAATGTGAGTTTGCTACGCTTGTTGCTGTCTAGGCGTGACAGTTACACATTTTCCTGGAGTGGATAAATTATACCTACTGGATGCTTTGAGTACAGTGTCCCTAAAGGTCAAACGCAAAAACATTTCACAGAACACAAAACATTTCACAGAAGCAAAAACATTTCACAAAACACAAACACTTTTCAAATGTTTAGTGACAAACAACATGGTTTGGATCAGGGAAAAGAACATGGTTGGGGTAAGGATACAAAAAGCAACTCAAGAACAACATTGTCACCTGGACTCGAGAGTTATTGTCCTACATAGCAGTCTGCGATTAATGCCACCAGACCACCCGTCCTGCCTCCTAATACTGCGGAAAAATGTCCTTTGTAGCTGGCCTCAAATACCTCTGTTGCGGGATCTTGGTGACATGATCCTTTGTCACATGACATTTACGCGCTGAGCGTGGCTATCTCACGTTTTGCTGTAGTGGAAGGACGTGTCTATTTCACACTTTGCCATGATACTGGGTTGAATGTACAGTAAAACGACTTTCAAGCTGTTTTTCCACTTGTAAGCTAAAATCTAGCTGTATCTAGACCAGGGTGGATCATGATGTGCATACATGAGGAGCGCTGAGGGGGTTCACATGACATTTCCCTCAACCAGACTGTCAATATGTCAATAGTTTGATTCTCTAGGGGGGTTCGTCAACACAATCCAGGCCAATTAAGATGGAAATATTGTCTTGAAATTGAGTTACTGAGACTGACAAGCTCAGCAAGAATCCATTGTTGACAAAAAAGCATTCACACTTAACTTCCCCAAATCTTGCACCAGCACAATCATTACTTTGGGATGAGCTATCGAGTCCCTGTGCGCAGGTGTAAAAACAAAGGAAACAGCCAGATAAAGTGTGATCAGTCAGACCTCTGAACATGTTCATCATCTCACCTCCCATCCTGCACTCTGTCCCTGCAGTCTTCCTTCCAGGTAAACTGCTGAACTTGAAATGATTCAGTTCAGTCACAAAGAACTGGCCTTGCTACTGACTTATTATCCTGAGCAGTTGCAACTGCATCAGATAACAAGTGTTCAAGTACAGCAGTCAAGACAGGGATGAAAACTCTTTGTCCTCATGCTTAATGTCTAAGGGGACTGTTTTTACAAAGAGCATAACACCTATAAAACAGTGCAAATTACAGTTACATAAATAACACCCAAATAGCAGGAAAGTAAATGATGGAGCGTCACTGTAGTGATCTGAAGAGGTAACTGTCACTGTGATTATTGTGATATTGTTACAGTGATTTCAAACATTTGAGCTTTCTCTGAGACAAACGAGAGATCGATTCTACAAACAACAACGTTAAATAATTCAGTGAAACCAGCTCTCCTGAGCTCTCTACCGAGGAAACCACATTCTTAATAATCCAGTTCAGAAAATTATTGTATTATGTAAACAGTTCTGCTTTTAGTCGACTTAAAACACAACTCTAAATTGGGATGATGTAATAAAGAATAAAACTTTAAAGCCTGTAGGGCTTAAAGGGTTAAAGACGTTGGGTAGATCTACAACTGCCGTAACTTACAACGCAGCCAATCACAGGAAGGTGGTGGAGGTCAAGGCTGTGGAATAATTGCTGGTGTTCACTCCCAAACTAATAAGTGCACCGGTGTCACCATGTATCTGCTGATTGGCTGAAAGGAACCAACCTCATGGGATTGTGAGCTGACCCTTTGTCTGACACACTCTATGGGTTTCCCAGTGAGTCTAATGACCACTTGAGATGTTGGACTATATATTTTAGTTATAGTTTATAATCAAAAATAACATTTTTCTGTACTTTTTCCCCCCTTTTGCTGAGATTAAGACTAAAAGACCCAGAGCTTTACATTTTGTTCAGAAGTAATTAAGCCAAGTGGAGAGTTGGAACACTTAATTACCAGAATTTAACTGAATTTCAGACGATCACAATGTTTTATACACTAATTTGTTTTGCTGAAGTTGCATCAGAGGCCAATAGATGCCATTAGTAACAAAAACATTTTATTTCTGTAACCTAACATTTGCAACATCTGGGATAGTCTTTATTTTTTATTTTTATAGAGTTTGAAATGTTCTAACTTAAAATATTTCCTCAAAATGTAGTTTATGGAGTGAAATTGTACAGAGGAACTTCAATTAAGTGTTCCTTCTCATGATTTACATCATCATGGACACTTTCTTTTAATGTACTGTGACTTAAGACTTCAAGTTTTTTAATGTGAAGCAAGTTTTCAGAGACATTGTACACCTCCCTAAAGTTGTATGTTGTATTTATGGATTCACTCAATAAAGGCCTGGATGACCAAAAATGTCCTGCTTCTAAATTCAGACAAAAACAGAAGTTATTGTACTTGGTTCTAAACACCTCAGAAACTCTTTCTCTAATCACATAGTTCCTCTATCGTCCTGAACTCCAGCACCACTGTGAGGAACCTTGGAGTACATATACTCACAATTACTATTCTTGCAAAAAAACAAAAAAACATATATAATATTAATCAAGTCAGTAGTTTAAGTGTAAAACAGCAGCAATAACACCTGAATCTGTGTCAGTTGTACTACTTTTAATAGTGCTTTCTGTCGCACATAAGAGCGTCAGTGTGTTTGCTCAGCTGATGCTCCAGATTCTGGTCCTCACGTGAAAAGTGTCATATGGATGAGTATTGAGCTATGGGTCATTTAGTTCCTATCTGCCAGGGTGCTCTTAGGTTGTACAGTTCAAACACCACGGACCTGTTTCTTATGAACATAATGCTTTGTAGTTATTCGCTGAACACTGTTAACACACAGTTTATACATACTGCCAGCACAGTCAGTGATTTGGACTGAGCTTCAGCTTGTAGGTGTGAAGAAAACCAGTGTCATACAACAAAAATGCAGACATTATTTTAAGTAAGATGATAACAAAAGCAATTACACGTGCATAAAATTAACATTGAAACTTTAGCCCAAATATCTGCAGATGAATAAATATTTTGCTTTGAAGCAAAATGTAGATAAACACAAAACCACTGCTTGCACAGAAGAATATTGTGTACATTTCCTTGACTCAATGGGAGCAGTGACAGGTGTGTGTGTTCAACGCAGCACATTTAATCTCCAGCTCACATTCCCGTCACATTGCTAACAGAGTGAGCAGCACAGTACCTTGCGGACCTTGGGCCTTTCTTTCTTCTTCTGACACATGATTAAAATGTTGCTGAGCAACGATGGCTGGCTGCAGCTTCCAGCCAGGATATATGTGCATGGCTTGCTGCAGCTCATTTTAGGAATATAGATGACCAGTGGTTGAACTTTTTAATTATATCCTTGAGACCATATTCACGAGGAGGGTACTGTTTTGCATTTGGTTGCATTCTTAATGAATACGATTTGCAAAAAAAATTAGGAGTCGATTCAGACTAATGTATTTCTGAACATCTGAGTTTTTAGAGCTATTATTTCCTTTTTCAAAGGTGTTTCCTGTATCCAGGAGATGACAGGAAAATCTGGGCAATTCTGGTGTTTACAATCAAGTCAAATATCCACTCTCTATCAGATGAACACAAACCTTCTTCTCCAACTCACTCTTTCTCTCTTTTTCAATTATAATCAGTGTACACAGTTGTGTGTATAAATAGCCTGTATTGTCTTTAGATATTTGTGGGTAAATAAATAATTAGTAAAACAGGGGAGGGCTTCCCTTGTTCATAAAATTAAATAAGATTTAGGAGTACAAGCAAATCTTTAAAACCTCCAGTATACAATTTGACTGACTTATAATTACCCATTTGATGAAGTCACTTTAAACCAAAAACACATATAGCTATATGCGTTCTTCAATATAGCCTTAAAATGACAATAATTGTTGATTGATATTGCCTGAGTAGAGCAGCAGTATGCTGACCATGTGAAAACTCACCTTCACAAAAGAACATCTTCAGCACTGAGCTGAAGGGGAGGACAAAAAGAGCAGCTGAGCAGTGGAGAGCTTCTTTCATTTAATGGACCAATAACAGCGAGATGAACATGACTGCTACACAGTCTCCTCTGACACTCAAAGCCTTCCATGGGGTTCAATAAACTCTATGTGTGCATGTTGACACAACATCTGACATTAATAACCAGGGACTCAGAAAAAGCTTCCATGTTTATGTACTGACTCACTGCTGGGCACCTTCAAAGTTCAGACATTATTTCAGACAGCATTTTTTTTTTTCATTTCAAATTTTCACACTATTTTTGGTTTATTTTCCTTGTTAAAGGCTGTTTAACAGGTTCAGTTGCGTGAAACCACTCCTGACCTTGCAGTGAGATTTTATTTCAGCACATTTTAATACAGTTTGTAGTACACTTTTAAAAATACCTTCTCACAAAAACTTGTTGTCTATGTTGGTTAGTTTTTTTTTTATTGGTAGTCAGTGTTGTTAGACAGCCGTGCTTTTTATTTTGTCTCAAAAGTTACATTTCTTTTCATTTTCCAAAGTGTTTTCAGGCGGAGAAAACTGTTGAGGGCCACAGTTAAAACTGAGGGCCCTGAGGTCATGTGTTTCACGTTTTTATCAGTCTGGTGGGAGTTTACATTCTGCAGTTAAAAACGTAAACACGGTGGATGTTTCACAGGTCGATTCCATACTTAGATTTGACATCTTTTAAGTCAATGAAATATAAATGAATATAGAACAAAGGCTGAGTATTGATGCCAATAGAATATCTTGTTTTGGTAAATATAGAGAAGAACATTATTAAATCCACTAGTGTTTAATTACAACAAGATATTTTTTATCAAATAGAAATCTGTGTTCAGACTTTTTGCCTGTGTCTGAATCAGATTTTCTATAACATTTAAATTGTTACCTGTTCTGTTTTGCTGATTGTACGTGTGCTTATTATGACTTTTCAGTTCTGTTGAGTTGACCTCCATCTGTTACAAACAGGAATGTTTATCGTACCCACAAGTTTACAACATCATCAAAACCCTGACGCGTACACATGTCCAAAACACTTATCTGTCAAAACGACTTCTCTGCACAAAAACAAGGTGTGTCCTTTCACAAAACACCTGAAGCCTGCAGGTTAGATACTTTATCAAAGATGTCAGAGAGCGGAGCCGGTTACAGACACAGACATGCTGAATCCTGTCCAACACGGGTTAAATCTGACAAAAGTCTGCAAAATACCTTCAATTACAGTATGACATCAAGAAAACATCATATTACAGTATATATGATTGCATAAACCTGGCTTTGTGTGTTATCGTAGTATTTATTTGTTCACTTGAGAGATGAAGCACTAGGTAGATAAGTTAATTTAAAGAAAACACACTCTGAGTGACCGTTAAGACCAAACTTATGAAACACTAACATGAGATTCAGTTTGACCTTCACTGGAGTTGGAATTTCAGGATGTAAATTTCTTAATCCAATTCCAAACTTGACCGTTGGCTTCAAATCTTTCGTCTTTATTTTTTATCATTCAGTGCACAATCCATTTAGAAAGGACTTTTTCCATCATTGCTTTGCCTTCACTAAGATTGATTATCTTAATTCTAAGAGGATGAGGATCCCTTTGGCTGTAGAGAGATGCACTTCTCCCATGGATGAATACCTTGTCTTCTTATTTTGCAGTGAAATTAAAAATGAAATGGAATCATAGTTGATTTGTGAGACTCAGTACAGATGTTAGCTGGCAGCTTCTGTTTACCATGGCAATTAAAGCTGAATAGGGAGTTGGCCTGTTTAACTGTCTTTGCTCATAAATCACAAAGTATGTTTGTGTAATTGCATAGACTGTCAGTATATACTTTATAATTTATACCCAGAAAGGTCAGCATTATCGGGTTGGTTGTTCCAACTAACACACAGTAATAACTGTATTTGTTTTAAAAGTTTTAAAGTACTTAAATACACAAAAATTATGTTAAGAGGTAAATAGTAGACTGCAAGGTCATTGGACATCAATCTTTTACCTCAATCTTACCCTTTCACCTCAGCTCATTGTTTTAGTTTTACTATACGTATCATTTTGCGTCTCTTTTTAATGTATCAACATGATGGTCCTGCTGTTTACATTAAAAAAGAAAAAAAAACTGATAGCAGACAAAATGGGCAAGTAGCTGGTGAACACGGTTGAGTAATAAGCTGCAAACACATTGGTATAAAGTTGGTAAAGTCCAAAACAGAGTTAAGAAAAGAGTGAATATTGGACTTCCATCCATCAAGTAGCCTGAAAGAACTGCCACAAATGAATGTCAATGCTGCTTTGTTTGTGCTGGCTAAAACGTTTGCTAAAAAGTCAGCTACATCAACTTAACAAGGTCTCTTTTATGTCAAATGTGCAGGTTAGCTTGTGGAGCTCTGTGTCCGAACAACTGTTGTGAGCAGCTTTAACTTCTTGAAGTGTTTTAGTTGTGGAGGTGAAGGGTTCAGTCATCTGAGGTAAATCTTGCTCTGTGTGCAGAACTGGCTCACAGTGTGTTCAGTTGAAGTACATCGCTTCCATTTGGTAAAATGGGGACTAAAATGGTACCTCAGTTAATGTGGGAGGAATGAATGAGTCTTACATAAAGTCTTGCCTACAGGGCAGCATTATCATCTGTCTGGCCCTTTTGTAAACAGCAGACATAACATCTAACATGGTATTGAATCTCATAAAAGATGCTTTTCTGATTACTCACTTGATAATGTCACAACATGTTATGCAACATTTCTTCTTAACATTACAATAATTGCAGCCAATTCTTTAAATGGTATTTATATATTCAGGATGGGCTGAATACACAGTCATGTTCAGCATAGGCTTATTAATATGACCGAATATGGCCATGTCATTTTATTTTGTATAGATTACCTTTCTTCAATTACATCAAAGTAATAATTATCTAAGGAGAAGCCTGAAGAAAGGTCACGAGTGTGAGGCTCTGGACATGATTTTCCTAGTCACAGTGCTTCTCTATTGGTGCAAGCAACATTGGTGTGTTCCATTTCATCATTTTGCTTGTACAAAAGCTAATTTATCTAATGATACTCATCGCCATGGCAATGCCTTGGGACAACAGTTAGTTCAACACCACTAAGTATATTTTTATGAAAAACAGGCAGGCTTGAGTTCCCCAAATTTAGCCGTGACTTTATCAAGACAAGATTCTGGAATGTGTATCAGGTTTAAAAATGAATTAATCGATATAATATGAATTTATATTATTACAACTACATACCAATATTATTGATTTCACCAATTATGATGGAAACTGAAAGCAATGCCTACAGCTTCTTCATTCTGTATGCATGGTGCGAACTACACAGACTTCCACACCCGACTGAGTGACACTGCCATCCCTTGAGCTACTCTACAAGCATTATTAAAAATATCTTAGTTTAGTTGTCAGGTCACTCAATTATAATCTTGTCCTCAATACACTTACCTAATTATTTTTCTGATCCCGCTTGAGGCAATCACTTACTGCACCCTGTTCTTTAAATGTCATTGTATCCCCATCACCAGCTCATCCATTTGTTTTTTCCAGGAGCCTGACGTGAGGATTCCATCAGTCATCTTGGGCCACCTCTGAGCCTGGTTCTGTCGAAGGTTTCTTCCATTAAAAGGGAGTTTTTTCTTGCAGCTAAGGCTCATGTAGGAATTGTTGGGTTCTGTACATAACATAAACCATAGACTTAACCGACTACTATTTTTTCTATCCACTACTGGATGCATATAATCTAGCGCTACAATTATCAGTTCTGGAAAAAGCCAATTAATTAACGGCAGGGGAACAATATAGACATTTTACCAAACTGCTGAAAACTCTCTGAGCCCTTGTTACACTGACATCTGTAACCTGTCATGATGTCCTTACCCTCATCCGCATGCCTAAACCTGACCAACCTAAGAATCCCAGAATGTGATGGGTTACAAATGGTGTTGTGGCACCAAAATGACAGCGGACTGCCTGGATCATACAGTGACTTACTATCACCTCCTAATGTAGAAATTGGTATCTCAAGATGGGATCAAATTTGTACAAATTGCATCTTAATCTGAGGGTGCTTTCTCACTTACCTTGTTTGGTCCGAACCTTCATACTTCACCTTGGTCTAAATCTTGCTGGGGCTTGCTGGGTTGCTGGTGGAGGGGGGAGGTGGCTTGCTGGGTTGCTGGTTGCTCCGGATGCCTTGGGATGATGTGAAGTAGTGGGTCATATGAGGAGGGCCAAGGGGGAGAGATGCAGGCTGTCTGCCTGTAAGAGTGGTGGGGAGGAGAGGTGTGCGCTGCCATGGTTGTTGCTCTGTCCTGTGTGTGCTGCGTGGGGGGAGAGATCAAGCTGGCCTTTGCCCTTATTTTGGTAGGGCACTCCAAGAGCATGACATAGGTTGGCGCCGAGAAGTCTGGATCAAGTGAAGTTCAGATGTACACCATCAGGTTGGAAGCGGTCCTTACAGTTCCGGAAAGTGTTAAAATTGTCAATAAAACGTATCCCATGTCTGAGGCATGTTGACGTCAGCCATGTATTCAGCATCAGGAGTCGACTGAATGATTCACTTCTTTTCTTGCAAGTAGAAATCGGTCCAGAAATAAACACATCTTGTGATTGATAGTCACTCAGTGTTTTCAGCAGCAGTGTGAAATCTTTTTTCCGAGTCTCACAGCCCGTTCTCTTTCCCAGGATGTCAAAAGACCCCATGTGGATCATAACCCTCAGACTTCTTCGAGAGGATAACTGGTAATAGGTCCCTGATAACTCGTTGACAGTTGTGTTATCCAAGCACAGATTTTTGATCTTTGCCATGTTAACATGCTTGGTTATGGTGTCCCCTATCAAAATAGTGCCTGGTTCCTGTGTGACTCTGGCTGTGTCTCTTCTGGCTCTCGATCCAGCAGTGATTTTGGGGCTGTTTCTCTTGCTTCGATTAGCCTTATTGCTGGTAGTATAATACCAGTTTCCACATACTTAGTGTTATCACACACTTCATTCTGAGTCTGTGGCTCATACCTGGTGTGCAGGGAGAGTTCCAGTGGTGGAGTGAGCGTTGGAGCTGTGGTTCTCGTGTTTGCTTCTGCGGCAGACAACATCAAACTGAGCCCTGGCTGGAGTTGATGTTTTCAGCCTCTCCATTGTGATGCCGGTACGATGTGTCACCAGGGAAGGCAGGTGCAGCAGCCTCGGCTGCTAATCCAGAGTATCGGACAACGTCAGAAAAAGTCCTGGGAGCCTGTCCAGCTGGTCCACTGACATGAGGACATGTCCAGGGGAGAGTATCAGCCAAGTCTGTCGCAGGAGGCTCGACATTTGTAGCCCCTTGTATAAAAATCTCTGTCTGTCCACCTTCATTTTGTATGCTGGCTGCTACAGAGTCAATGAATCGCTCACTATCACGCATTTTATGCATCATTTCAATCTTTTTCTCAAGCTGTGCTATCTTTTCATGCACTTGTTTACATTCCATGCAGCTTACCAATTCTGCATTTAGAGAAATGTTTTTTCCTTCAGTGTGAGCTGGCCCATATCAGCTCGACTCAAAACGCAAAAAATTATTCAAAATCCTGTTATTCAAAAGTTTCCCTCCTCCTGTGCTTGACAGTACCTCTCTTAAAAACAATCAATGGAAGAAGAACTTGAAAAAACACCCATAAAAATTGCAAAACTGATAACCGATTATCTGAAAGGAAAGCAAGTGCTGGTGGTAATGCAATAATAAAAAATAATCTGTTTATTTGTTTTTCTACATTGAAATGGAAAAGGCTTCAAGCCAAAGGCCAGATGCACACCTCTACAAACCAGTCAATGTCAAGTATAGGGAGAATTGGTGGTGATGACAGGACACAGGTGTGTCATGCCAAATCACAAATTAAAACTGTATGGAAACTGTATGGAAAAGGTGGGGGAAAAATCAGAGCCTTGTTTTGGACCTTGGTCTGAACTTTAGGGTGTGATGACTGCTTTGTTTTTGTATGGAAACAACAGGCACACATTAGACATCACCCTCTCTTCTTCATTTCCTGGTTGATGCTTTGCTGTCTGCTTCAGAAATCAGTCATTTCTGGTTGTGGATAAAGGTTTCTAAAAACTGATGAATATCCTGAAGAGTGCATTTATGATGCACTGAAACATTATACTGAAGAGGTGGAGAAAACACAATATTTATATATGGAATTCAGTCTTGCCTTTAGCTGACTAAGGTGTCACAAACAAACAACTTTATGGGCAGATCTCCACCTCTTCCTCTCATTCGGTTGAGCCCCTGTTTCCTCATGTTCCCTGACCTCACAGCTCCTTCAGCCCCAACCAGCAGTTTGCTTATCTCAGCACTGTCATCAAATTCTCAACATGTTTGCTAAAACCCTGCAACAGCTCCCCCTTTCCTGCCGACTTGGTTCAGAGGCTAATAAAACTGTCTTGGTCGGTCATAAGACACCCTGAGAGAGAGAAAAGGGTGGGGTGGGTGGGTGGTGTTGGGGGTAGCAGGGTCACAGCTCAGAACAGGCTCAGTCGGACCTGACTGGCTCAGCCGAGGGGAGGGTCTCGTTCTCGGACCTCCAAACCTGGAGGATGATAAATGGCATTTAAAGGAGACAGTAAAGCACAACTATTGCATCAAGTCATCAGTTAAAGTTAATCACAAAATATATGGGGGTTTGATTGAATGGCTCTCTGGGGAGCGATCAGGCCGAGAAGCTGCAGGCGAGCTGCAGAAAGTCATCCGATGAGCGGCAGTGACTCCCAATCTTTGAAATGGGACATGGTCTGCAGGCCGGGCCGGCTTAAAAGCAACAGCCGTGAGTGAATATTGGTCACTAACATATTCGAGTGTCGATGAGGAATCTGGAAACATCCAGGCAGTCACTTTAAAATCATTTTCTTTCATATTTAGAGCTGTAGTGGCAGCATTTTTAGGTGAATTACAAGAGTGATATTCTGCATTTGTTCCTAAGCATCAGTGAGTAAATGATACAATACCGAACCAAGTATAAGTAAACTAAGGTACAATAGCATTGCACTTTACAGATAATTGTTTTCAGGGGTGTGGATTTGTTTACATTAAAGAGGTGATAAAATCAGTTATGATAATTTAATGTGGCAGGCAGCCTCTTGTCTCCCACAGGCCATATGTTTTTCGGGCATGTTTGCATAGAATTGAGATATTCTGCTCTAATTGGACAGTTTTTTTTCATATGGCCATTATAGCTGCAATAGTTGCTTAGTGTAATAGTGTGCTTCTATGCATCATTTTACTTGTTAATCTCTTGGTAGCTTGTTAATTGAACTTGAAAACCAGCTTTTCTAAGCACCTGTACAAAATTTGGACCAACGTCTGAACCAATGCTCATGTTTTTGTTACACTGAATAAATTTGATCTGGTTTGTTAAAAAAATTTGGCACGACATATCCGTTTTGTCATCATCACCGGGAATTTTCTATTGTTTAATGGGTGACAATACCCTCCCTCAACTTCCAGAAATGTTGCCAAAAGTTCAAACTATCCAAAAAGTATTTTCACACTGCAATCAAACTGAACCATGGTTCAGTGATCCCAAACAAGGCTACCAAATTTTGGGTCTTTGATCTTGAACGTGGTCCAAAGTAATTTTTACACCTTCTATTTTAATGAAACCAGAATGAAAAGGCCAAAGGTCCGATTTAAACAAGATATTTGTCAAAGCACTCCAAACCAGCTATATTTATCTTAATTTTTCCAAACCTGTGTTATCTTTTCTAACTTTTTTAACTGTGACTGATTTGGAGTCTTCTTTTACATTTGTTTTGAAATAAGTGTCCTTGTTTTGTCTTTCTCCTCAGTTTATGATTTATCAAATAAGATTTTATGTTGCTCCAAGACTCTGACAGCATCTGTGAGAAACTTCTCTGTTTGATAAATTAAGCACTCATGCTGTTTTACCAAACTTCATTCAAAGTGATTACGAGCATTTCAGACTTGCAAAATGCAATCCTTTCAATTTAAGAATTCAGCCACTGCATCGCTGCATCTCTCCCTGTTCCAGCCTCCCAGAGGAGTCGCCTGTCAAGTGCTCGGCACTGAATCTTTTTCAGCATCGGGAGGGAGGTGGGGGCAGCGTTGGGAGGAAACATTGGCTAATTGTTTTTTTATCACAAGAAAGTTACTAGATGCCACAGTAATCAAGGCTTCTGGACCACACAGTCATGCTGAAGGAACACTGTACGTGTCTTTGTCTTGCTTTTTCATCAAACAAGCAATTTGGTACAAAGCAAAACTTCATATTTCTCCTCCTGCTTTCTTTAATTGTAGTTTCAAGTTCTCTCCAATAAATTAGGGATTTATCACTTCATAAAAACAACTGCACATGTGCAAATTTGGGACACATGTAATATAACATTTAAAACACATTTTAGATGTGTAAATTGTACATATAAGCACATTTTCTACATCACAAATTAAATACCGTAAACAGACCTGATTTTACTGAAATCATCTTAAATACATTTTAGATTTTTTTGTTTCAGAGGCATAAAGTAAGGTAGGTCAGTCAAAAATATGATTCGGCTTTTTCGAAACATGGTGGTTCAAGTACATAGCATGAATGATGATGTGCTGCCTCATTAAAGGGCCAGAGTGATCTGACTTTAGATACCTGATTTCCCAAAAATCAAGAGATGGCAAGAGCAATCATACACAAAAAACTGGATGCAAATCGCGTCGTCATGACACCCAGTGATGACCTCATTGCATGTAATGAAGCACTCAAATCCAGTCTTGAACATTATCTGAAGAGAGCAGATTTTACTTGATGAATATCAAATGTACAATCAGATTTATGGGTCATAAAAGGGATATAAAAAAAAAGGAAAATGTCTGGTCATCTATACTTATGAGACGAAGCCTTAAGCAACATTTCCCTAAATGTTATAATCAGGTTTAATAAAACAATTGAATTCAATGATTAATCATTTCAATTAATTGCTCTTGAATGTTACCCATATATATTTAAGACAGATGGCTGCCGACCCCTCAGCCTGGCCGTGGTCCGAATTACATACTACCCTTAGTGCAGTTTAGATTGTCAGTAGGCGGCATCACCAACGAGATTTAGTTTGAATTTAGGAGGCCTTCCTATGATCTGACTATCTGGTTTTCAATGACAAACAGAGGAAAAGGTTACACCAGGGAGCGATGCCACTCTCTTTTAAAACAAAGACCAACATGTGACGGTGAGATCCGGCTTGGCAGCTGGGATCAGGGGAAAAAACCCAAACTCTCAGATCTGTGGTTGATTCTCTGCGCTCCACCTGAGTCTTCATGCCCAGAGCAGCTTTCACTTAGCTCACCCATCCATTCCCCTCCGTGGCTCTGGTTGTACCTGAGGGGTGAGGGGAGTTATTTTTGGTTCACGTTGGCTTCTATCAGAGGGATCAGTTTGGTTGTATACACTGATCCTTCGTAACCTCAGGAGGATGCTTAACCTCTTCCGTCCTCTAGCACTGAGGCATCCCATAAACAACATTCCTCACTCCATGATTTTATTGATTATATGTGACACTTTGTAGATCAGAAGTTTGATAAGGCTGTCACATATAATTAACAAAATGCTATGCCCAAGGTTAAGAACAAATCGTTCCCCCTCACAGACCGTATGAGCAGCCGACCCCAGAGCGAGACCCCAGAGAAGGGGTGCGTTTGTGTTTGCAGGTCTGACGTAAATTGATGGCAAAGCTCTGTGTCGAAACCTCTGTCCTTTAAGGCTCATTAAACCCTGCTGGTGCGTAGCCACCTACAGTCAGACCGGCAGACACGAGGGGGGGAGGCAGACAGGCAAGCAGGGAGGCTAGCAGGTAGAGAGACAAGTAAGCACGCAAGCAAGCATGAGCGCCATGCAGCAGGATCCTGACAGAGAACATTAGCAAACCCTTGTTCTTCATGCTGCCTAGACGCATGATTAATTAGGACAGGCCTGCTGGATGGCTGAGTGAGGTGGTGAGCACAGACCGAGGAGGATAAATAAAGAAAGAGAGAGGGGAGTGATAGGGAGATGGATTGTAGAGAGTGAGACAGACGAAGGACTTCGCTGATACCAGATGGAAAATCAATTACCTGGCATAGACACACTTTCAAAGCTTTTCACTTCAGAAGTTTGAATACGTTCTGATTTATTCTAGACAATGTGTCTGACCGTAATATCATCATTGATTTATGAGAGATTCAGCCTGATGTGGGAATCTTTTCCATTTCAATAATGCAGCTCTCAGCCTCAGAAACTGTCTGCTTCTTATATAAATGCTAGTCACATGTAAACCCTTTACATTTTTTCACAAAACTCAAACTTCAATTTAACTATGTCCACATCAGTTTATTAAGTTTAAAAAAAACAAAAACAAAAAACAAAGGCCTGTTGAGCAAATCAAATGATGAGATATTGCCACTCAGATGTCTTTGGAGAGAAGAGGTGAGAGACTGTGCAGAGGGTGCAGAGGCATCACAACAGCCCTACATTCATTACAATTTCCCTTCTTGAGGTCAGGTCACACCAGAAAGTGGCAGAGTGAAATTAATCCGCACACCTTCGTGAAATATTTGGCTCTGGAAGCTTGACGTAATGACAACTAGTGGGTGGTCGAGAGCGAAGCTCGCTGGGGAACTGCAGGAGTTCGCTAGCTGACGTCGCAGCCAGCTGGGAACATGCTTGCACTTGTCACAATAGCTCCCCAAGTTTCTTCCCATTTTCTCTGCAATGCACTGTTTTTGTATTCCCTTGCATATTATTAAGATTCTATGTGTTTCAGTCAATAAAGAATTACTGAAAAAAAAGTTGCAAAACTTGGTGCCAAAACTCACTGTAGTTGGTGAAAGTTTAGCTGCACACAATTTACTTTGTCATTGAAATGAACTGATTTTTATTGCAAGATTTTACCATTTTAAATGAAAGTGTGACCGGGCCTGTTTGTAAAATAATATAGAGGTGAACACTTTTGTGCCAACATGTCTGCTGGTTTTATTTACAGCAGTTATTTTACATTCAAATTAACGTGTTTTCATGCCCTCTCACACAATAACATACGAACAGCAGTATAGTCGTACTGAGTGAAACATGAACACTTTTATGTGAACTTGTACAACTTGCATTTATAGTGTAGCTGCAGCTTCCTCGGCCACCGCAGATAGAAAATAGGTTGATGGTCCCGCCCCTTCTGCTGCTCAGCAATGATGGAGACCGTTGAGGTTGAAAAGTGCCAAGCGTCCTGTACTCAATTTGTGGATCGATATGATTACAATACCTCAGTACTCATAGTGCACTGCTTGTTTCCATACTTAACATTGTGAATGCACTTATGCACTAAAAGAGCAAGTGTAACTATGCAAGAGACACAGCCGAACCCTGAACTTAACCATCAGTAGGAAATACTTTCACATCCAGAACAGCACTTATTCAGTCTCCACAAAGATATAACACGGTGTCCTGCTTGCCAGGAAGGCTTTCCAGCTGTCGACGATGGTGGTAAGCTTTGGCAGGGCATGGCTGGGGTCGGGAGGGAGCTGTTTTCTTAGCCTCAATTTAGACTAAACTGGACGGCGTGACAGGAGAAATGCCAGCAACTGCTGAACCCCGGTGCGCTTGGTGTCTTGCGGGCAGAAAAATATAGATTTCTACTCCCTACAATGAGGACGGTACACAATGGTGAATTAACATCCCCAAAGCTTAGGGTAAATGGACAGACTGATCAATATGTGACCAGCCATTGAGAAAAGATTATTTATAGAACTATCAATGTAATGGCCCTTTTCAACCAGCATCTGCACAGCATTGTAAAGCAAAGCCATGGGTCTGAATGAAGCTGTTTCTTAAGCTTTTCTGTGTGAAGCATGCATTACGAAACAAGCATCCACATCTTCACTGAAGGTTTTTCTAAAGAAAATTCTATATTTACATTTCAAGTGACAGGAATCACATACACAGCCACACGTAGGTCACCTGCTTGCTCTCTCCGTTTCACTAATGCATACGTGTTAGCAAACCTTTACCATTTGTACTGCGAATGAGCTGTCAGCCTCTTTCACCCGTACTTGAAAAGATGTGGACTTATAACAATAGTGCATGACAGGATAAAATGTTAATGGAGGCCAAGAAATGCAAAGGGAGGCTGCTGGAGCTCTGATTGGCCTCGTGACGCTCCCTCATCAGCCGGAGCTGTCACAGTTAAAGCACGGTGTCGACTGAAATGTGCCCGATGACATTATCGCTCCTCTGTAGGCTTTCCAAAGGATTATGAAAATAAGGACCTCAGTAATAATTGCAACAACATGGCTTTGTTTATGTACTAATGGGTAGACTTCATGTGAGTTCTTCAGGGACTTGTAAAACTGTGATTGAAAGGCAACAATGATAGCTGTCTTTATTTTACATTATTGCTGTACAGGCTCATTTAAGGAATAGTTGGACATTTTGGAAAACTGCATCACTTTTGCAATTACAAAAGTTTTAAGAATACATTTTGCTATACAGATAAAATGACACCATCAGTGTCTCTAAAAAGTATTTATTTGATTTGATCAGATAACAAATAATGGGAAAAAAATTTAACATGCAGTATATGACTAAATATCAATGGTAAGTGAAGTGATACTGTCTTCAGGAAGAAAAAAAAAAACAGCATAGATTTCTGAATAAATATTGAAATATAACTTTGCTCATTTTGATGTGGAACAGTACCAAGTACCTTTAAGGCTTAATAAATAACATGTTTTGTCATGTTTGTTTTAATCACCACATTAACTGATATGTAAGATTATTTTTTTTAAATTACTCCTGCCAGTAGATGCATTTCAAATGACATTAAAAATGACATTGTTTCAATCAGGAACATGTGTAAAGCATTCTGCATGGATCTATACATGAATATAAGTTATTCTTACAGCAGCTGTGGTCCACAGCTGCTTTTTACTGCATGAAATACAAGAATCCCTGCTGCCTGGAATGAAGATGGATACTAAAGGTGAAACATCAGCACCATCTGATTCAAGAAGTGCTGCCACGCAGCATAGTGCCAGTATAGACAACTCTCCACTGTGTTCCCTTCATTATATCACAGCCGAGTATCATGTGACACCGTGTCAGTGTCATGTTTTGCTTCGCCTAGGCGTGAAAAGTACATGTACGTATGACCAGGGTCAGAGCAGAAGGCCATGTGATGGAGGTTAAGTAGGGGGAAAAGTCCAATAAAGGAAGGAGGTATGAGGTGGTTGGAAGGAACAAACACAAGACTTTCACCTGAACAACAGGTGTTCAAGTTAATGAGAAAGCAAAAGTCAACATGAATGATTTTTAAGTAGCGCATGTAACTAAGTGCCAAACAAGTAGTTTTGGTGCCTAAAGACAGCCAATTACCCCCCAAGATCATGTTTAACCCAAACAATGATATTTTCCAAAAGCTAATTACGTGTTTTTTGGTGCCTAAACCAAAGGCACCTTACTTTTCACGCCTGGGCGAAGCAAAACGTGACAATGACACTGTATCATCTAGTGGACTGACGGATGAATTACATGCTTTGGTGTGATACCATGTTGTATATCATGTGCAAATGACATCATGCTGCTTCAAAATAACCACATTCAATGCTACACATATCACACTGGTACATGACCTTTGTTTAGGTGGCATTGCCTCCTTTCAAGCTTTCATTTCAGCAAAAGTTGCTGAGCAAATGCTGTTGTGGCAGATCTTACAATATGATGTGACCATTTATGATGTGAAAGTACAAATATAGCTGTGAAAATGCAAATTGATTATATAAAAAATGTACATCTATCAACATTGTACAATTTAAATAAAAAACCTTAAGGCTTAACCAGCCACATTTACTATATAAATATCAGAATGGTATCAATCTTCTGATAACCCTCAGCAAGAATGCAAATGAGCCTCTTCCCAAAATGTATGTCTTAAAGTATTTCTTTAAGCAGGGAAATTACATCATGTTTAGAGGTACAAACATCAGAATTTGAGTAGGCTATGCATTTGCAGGCAAAACAGAAATTGTAATATGTTCAAGTCATGTCAAAATACTCTGGGCTTTGACTGTAGGTCCTGAAGATGGGAGCATTGGAAAGAGTAAACACAAGCAGATGTGCCAACGACTAATCCCAACAGCATACTGCCCCTTGAATTTAATATGGCAACTCAACTGGCAACTGCTCTCCTGTGCAGAAAGTACAGCATTGTAATTGCGGTGACATGAGTCAAGAGCAAAAATTGTTAGATACACCTGCTAAAAGGCCCTCACACATATGCATCAGCATCATGTGTCTATCAGTTCAGCACCAGGGACATCGAGGCTACCAACATTTATTCTCAGACAATAGCTTTTTAAAAAAAAAAAATCAAGGCTGTAAAAGGATGTGGAACCCAAATCAGTGCGCCAGAGGAGGATCAAGAGAGTGTGTTATCAGCAGCAGAGGGAAATGAGTAACAAGAGAGGCGAACGGGGGCGGATCAGCTCAAGTGGTAAAAAGCAGCTGGGCATGGTTGGTGCCATCCTCCACCCAGTGTAAACAAGCCAGCTACATCCCAAACTGCGTGACAAACAACAACCTTCAAACCCCACCGGGCAGCTTTTAAGAAATGTTGGTTTGTGAGTGAAATTGTTGCATACATGTTTCTGAAACATGTGGGAGGGGGATTGCTCTCTCTGTCTCAGTGCTGAGCAGCTGCCAGAGCCTGTGTGTGTGGCTGAACCGAAGTATCTGGGACCAGCTGAAGATCTTCATCCCTGCTGCAGTACTTTTTATGGATGGTATATAGATTATAAAATAAATATAAATATAAAATGCATTGGACACAGAGAGAAAAACTAAAAACCTGTTTGAAGAGGGCAGACAGTACTGAAAATCCATGAGGGATATCCCACTGATACTTTTTTAAATCTGAGCTTTGGATCCCCAGCAGCTTTAACCTATTAGATTTCATCTCGTTCCACTCCTGGAGTTTAACACTGACAGTGATGAATGTGAAACAACATCAGAGCGAGAAATACAGCTTTTTCCTCTGCAATCTCTGTGTTGCTTATCACCAAGGAAAGACAAAGACAAATCAGAACAATGTATGGGGAGTGAGATCACTGTGTAGGAGTTTATCTTTATGGTTGTCATCAGTACGATTACTTATTTATGTGCTATTATCTCCTAATGCATTATTCGTCAGTAAATCAGCTCCATAATACCTCATGATGTGTTGTGAGGGTTCCATAAATGAAATGTCACCATCAATATGCTTACAGACTAACATTAGATGGCACTATCAAATAAGGGGATTGTGTTTTTTAATGTGCAGGTAGCAGGCTGCACAGATTCAGTCAGCATCATAAAATGATCTGCTGCAGCTTAGCTGACAGTTTTACAAATGAATTTGAAAGAAGTGTGAATCGATATGAGGAGAGCTTCAGGATTCAGCAGCCAATCAGAGCCCTTGAGGGAGGCCCTGAGGGATTTTATCATATCATAATGGGAAATTTAAATTGTTTTGTGCCACATGGATTGGGATTGTTTCAGGCCTGTATGAAAACACACATGTACACTAACACAGTAGTTTCATATCACGGCTTTCTGAAGCAGCATCACCACCTCACCACCGCCACAGATGGGCCTGAACACAGACGGTTGTCTTTAACAGTTTACCTGATTTAAAGCTTGTCATACAGCTGCGATTCAGGCTGAAGAAACAAAGAGCAGATGGACACTTGGAGGCACAAGTGACCATTAACAGGGATAGAGACAACAAGAAATACTGAAGAGCCTTATGATGCCTGTGAGAGAACATGCAAATGTATTCATGCACATACATGCACACACAAGAGTCAGGGCAGCATATGGTCCACGTTAGCCCTGGATATTAGCAAGGCAAACAACCTTAATGTGATGGAAGTTCCTTTCACTCTGTAGCCCAGTCCACAGCAACATTTATACCGTATTGATTGTTAGATAACATGTCTGATCAGGTTTTATTGTAACCAGCCGTTACTAGTTGTGATCCCCTTGTTGTTTCAATGCAAGCCTCATTATGCTAAAATATCAAATCAAAGGGGTCATTAGACCGTTTTATCACCAAATGTTTGCCAGTTTGCCGTCTTCTTATTGCCTGCCTATGTTGGCACCTTGCTCCATTTCTTTGTACGTTACTGCCTTCATCAGCAGAATAGCAAGAAATCAGAAATATGTTTTAGCTGTTCAAACAATACTAACAAAATGGGGGCTATTTATAAAAAAGTATCTCCTTAACACTACTAGTGTTCAGTAACACATCTTTAAATTATTACATTATATTGATTTTGTTCTTTGGACCAACTGTGCCAGGAAAACTGTCTTTTAAAGGCTGATTAGAACCAAGCAGCAACCAACAGTGACGTTACCCGTTGATTTGTGAACTGCCCTTATGAAGCCTAGAGTTGGGGGTTTTGGCCGTCCCATTCGTGCTATATTGGAGCCAGAAGTGACCATATATGAACGAGCTGGGGACCAGATAGCAATGGGTCTGATTTGATCTGCTTGGAAACTCGAGGACACCACGCCCTCGCCTGGCTGCACCGACTGTCACTTACAGCTTCAATTTTCTTTGCTGTGAATAACCATCTGGTAACTTGACTCGTATTAGTGTTTGCACAGCCACTCACACAGGGGCAGACCAATCAGCGACCGGTGTCAGTGGTGAACTGCTTTTGTCCTGCCCCTGCTTCACTGTGATTGGATGGCTGGTGAAAGTAACAAACGCAGTGCTAATGTTTTTCAATTCTTGCTAACCGGAAAAAAAATCCCCGAACGTTCAGCGCTCAGCTTTAAATAAATGATCAGCACCTCATCTAGCTGCTGGTTTTCACAAAAACAATTTTAAAATTGTGCTGTATTCATGAAATAACACTTTGGTAGACACGGTAGGTAGTAGCAGTGTTTTGGCCGGTTTGGGCGCATGCTGATCGGTTATAATTAACCGAAGATCCATGCCCAGAAGGATGGAGCGACTGCAAACGATTCTTTGTGGAAGGTGTCCAGACCCATGTATGAACGGAGTGAAATTGGGTTCTGGTTCGCACCAGACTAACTATGCCCTTCCCACCGATAGCGGAAACCTGACTGCACCACAGGCACATTAGTCATGCAGAAACGCACCAAAAGTGTTGTATTTTTAGGCCTATTAACTAATTAATGATGGAATTATTTTTAGATGGACTACTAGAAAATGAACTAAGAAGGGAGTGACTTTAGCGAATGAGACCAAATCGACTTATTGACTGTATTTCATGAGAGAAGTTGAATGGCATCTAGGGAGCCCTCGGTGGTATTGCAGTTAAAGAGACACGTCCACATTGGGTTAATTTTTTCAGACGCGAAAGCTATATCCACTTTTATATAAAGTCAATGATTAGAACTTAAGTATCTCTTTATACCAAAACAGCAAATTTTCAAATTAATGAAATTGTCAAAATTCCACAGGAATTGCCCCCCAAGTGTTGTTTAGTGACCCAAAAACCTTTTACAGGCACGTTTTACATTTTTTTTAATTAAACCTCTTAAAAAAATAGATTTTCAATTAAACATCACCAAAACACTATCACAGTCTAAAGCAAACCTAAACAAACATATGCTTTTGTTTTTAGAAGTGTTGGTGTCTTATGCGCCACAAGGTCATTATTAATATATCAATATCACTGGATCCAATCAGTTGTGCAAAAGGTGCTATCAATATTTTCTGCGCAGCTTAGCTTGCATGTATCGGTCCTGCTGCCTATTTCACTGCATATTATAAACTTGTGTTGGGCAGAGAGGTGATGAAACCCACTGATACAGCTTTGGAAATAAAGTGGACATTAATTTTGATGTTTGTTTCTTATGAATGGGCAGATTTTCACACAGAACTGATACATAGTCCCATGCGCTAGCACACAGACACACACACACAACGTGGATAATCCCCATGCCACACATTTGAATAGCCTGCCACAGCTCAAGCACTTCTAAAAATCAGTTCACACAGGTCACACAGACACCTGAATTATTCAGAGAAAACAATCAGTTATTTAATCAAAATGCACTTGTCACACTCTTTGGTTTAACAATATTTATTTATTTTACTATATCTCGACTGAAACACACTGCCTTTGAACAACACTGAAGTAGAGACACAAATAAGAGCAAAGCTGAGTGTGTCCAGAGGGACTGCAGGCGCTCAGGCAGTGACACAAAATGTAGAAAAGACAAAGATGCTGCTCATGAGTGAAATTAACATCTTTCTTCTACCTGCCTGCTCTTCTCCTGTTTTACATCATTTTCTTGTGGAAACTATTCAGACATTCAGACATGCTGTATGGGGAAACCAATTGGGTGGGCGTGAGATGGGAAATTGGTGGTTAATTATGAGTACAAATAAGAAATGGTAACCCTATTAACTGTCTGAACTGTGAGCCATTGAAGGCCAACCTTATTAATATGCATCTCCGTTTTTCATCAACTAACATTTGTATAGATTAATATTAATGTTTCACATGGCTGAAACTTATATTGGCACATGTTCTGTGAGAATGATAAAACATAAATGTCTCTTCATTCACATTTTTGGTCTAAACTCCTTAAAGCTGCTCTATTTTTTTTTTTTTTTTTTCAAAAGAAAAATAAGAGCACTAAAAGCACAGGAGTTGGTGGTGAAAATAAAACGTCAAATATATGTACACTGGATGTGTAGCTGGTTCTTCCTAATGTTTAAGGTTGGACTGTTTCTTTATACCTGCAGTATCATTAATGTTGGTTTTGAGACATTATTTATTCTGACATGGCCGATTTGTGGTTCACTGCAGCATACAAACATCTACAAATTCTGATGCAATTTCGGGGAAAGATGATTGAAAATAAAATTTCAAGCATGGCTCAAATTTTGATTTATCCAGTATTTGAGTTGAAGAAGCACCTGTCAAACGAACGTATTCTCTTTTGCCTAACTGCTACTTGTTTGGTGTTAATCAGCAAAAGTTAGTATGCTGCCATGATAAACTGAAATGGTTCAGTTATCATGTTAAACATTACACCACTTAGCACATTAGTATTGTCATTGTTAGCATTCAGTATTTAGCTCAGATAACTGCCCAGAGCCTTCCTTCAACGAAAGCATCGTGACTGTGGAAACCTGTTTACGCCAGTGGGATGGAAAAAAATAAGATTTTGTAAGTCCGTATTTTGAGAATGTTTGTCATTATAATGATTTACAGGAGCTTTTGAATTTAATCCCACTGACATAAACAGGCTTTCCATGCATGACTAATCATAGTTCACTGGGTTTAACAAGTTTATTGTTTTAACCACTTCGATTGTAGTCAACCAATATACAAAATGTCTGTGCTTTCCTATCTGGGAGCACCAATACTTCATCCTAGCTTGTGTGTTCTTCAGGTCCACAGCTGGTGATTAAAAAAAAACTTGTCGTGAAGAAAAGGAGAATATTTGACACCCCGGTAAAACAAAATATATGGCCCAAGGAGAACTGGTAACAGAGTTACTACTCCCATCTATACTGTATATTATGTGGGACAGAACATTAATTGCCATCACTACTGCCTACTGGACACCCCTCAACACATTCCTCTGAGATTTGCCTAGGTAGGAAAACCTGCAACGAGAAATGAGAATATTTATCATGGAGTCATGTATGTTGCCTCTGAGGATTCATTCAGACTGACATAATGGATTTTCAGTCCAGTCCAGTCCAGTTAAGAGCAGCCAACTTTATCCACCAATATAGATTTTTTTTTTAAAATTTTTATGTGGTCTTGTTTTGCACATGATTTTATTTGTAGTAAATGTTATTTTTACGTAGTACTTTGTACTTAAATTGAGGTTCCCATCTTGTGAGTGCCAATTTTTGAGTGCTTAACCTCACACACTTATTACTACACACATTCTGCTGTTTACATGTCAAAAAAAAAAATAATAATAATCCCTGGTTGCTTTTTTTATTAATTTGTGGCAACAATAGACCTTTTTGACAGGAAACATTTTGGCTTGCACTGAATGAAAAGCACAGTTGGAACCACAAACATTAACGATGACTCTGTTAAGTGTCCCAGTAGGCCGGACAATGCTTTCATGCTTTTCCTGCAGCGACATTGAAACAAAAAAAAAAATGTGACTTTTGCTGGACACCATAGAACTGTTTGATTGAGCTGCTCCACCACACAAGCATGGCCTGTTTGTACTGAAAAAAAACTGACGGTGCCCTGTGGCACTTCTTTGAGACAGGGAGCAGACAGACTGTAGAGCAGACGAAGGACCACCAGTTAATGTCTCATTAAAAAGAAAGAAGAGCTAATGTTTTATTTGGGTTAGTGCCAGGAGTGTGGGTCTCTTTCTGACTCTGTACTGGAAAAGTAAAAGGTAAAAGAAATGTTTTATAACAGCATAAAATCTTTTCACATCTTTTCACATTCATTTTAAAATGTTTGTTTTTATCATCACTGGATCTTAGTTCTGTAGATATCCACTGCTTTTGCCATCACATTAATGATTGAATGTATAAATCCAATACGAATTAGAGGTAGATCTTACTGATTATGTAATACAAACAGCTATAACTTTAAAAAAAAGTTATAGCTTATAAAAAAGCTATAACTTAACAGCAGAAAGTAGTACTTGTGTTTTGTTTTTAGAAACTTCTGCAGGTAAAATGGAATCGCTGAGTAATGACGTCATCACCCTTCTTAACTTGGCTTTGGCAGTTTTGTTTGTAAGTTCTGTCCACATAGGTTTTTAATGATGCTCTCATGAGAAAATGTTAAAAGCTGGTCCATTAGGGTAAAAGAACAATGGGGCAGAGCAATAATGATGGGATGTGTTCTCTCCTAAAATTTATATTTCTTTGTGTGTGTAGTGACTTAGTGGTTTTACAACCCAGATTCAAATAAATTATGAAGCAGTGGGCTTTTTCTTTGTCACAAGACAAAAGTTAAGAGAACTTTTGAGATGGTCCTGTGTATAGACAGAATTAATTATGGCCCCCATATTTATTTAAGAATATTAGAAAACTGGAGGTGGTAGAATATGAAATGAGCAACCGACAACTTCCGTTTGTTTGTGACATTAAAAGCCCCCTCTTCAAAACTCAAAGCATAATAGGTCACTAAATGAAGATAGAACGTGTGGTGGAAAAAGTACAGGCCGGGGGAGGAGAATTATTAAAGTAGTGCATTAACCTTTTCAGGGAGCCTGAACAATGACAAACACTCACTGACCTCTTTTCAAGGAGTGTACAATGCGTTGTACTGTACAACGTCCGGCGTCGCACCATTCACTGTAATCCACGTGTTAGTTACTGTGGTAACCTGATAGAGTGAAGAGTAGTTGTATAATTTAAAAATGACTCAGTCTGGTTGTGGGAAAGATTACGGAGAGGCTTGGTGAACGTACAGCCGGGTGTTTATACATGAATGGCGAACCCGGATATATGGCTTCGATATGAGGAAGAGTAGAAGAGAAAATTTTACAAAATACACTGGTAGCAGCTGCTCCAATCCCTGCTGTGATTAAACATAATGTTTCATATAGTTAAAAAATAATACGCTCTACCCTGCTTTCTGCTAATGTCAGAGTGGAACTTGTTCAGGAATTAATCACAGGTACATTTTCATCTGCTAATGGGGAAAAACAAACTATATAATAATAAAACCACAAACACATACAGTAGATGCCACCAGGCCCGTCAAGCTGTCTGACTTTGTAACATGAGCCCACTTCAATCAAACAATTCTTTTGTCAAAACACTGTTTTGGTCACTGTTTACTGTGTGAGCTGTTTGTACAGCCCTGCCTGTCTTACTGGGACTCTGTTTTGTTAAGGTGTACCACCCAAGATTAACTTGTATGCTGAAGTAAAGCCTTGTTCAAACCAGTGTCTCCAAAGAGGATTTTACCAAGACTGAAGGGCTCAGCAAAGTAAGTGAGTGCATTCTGCAAAAAAAAACATTTCTATTGATGCTAAAAGCTAAAAGAGCAAAGTATCTAATATTAATAATAAACACTAGGAAAGGTCATAAGATCATCCAAGGCCAGGCTGTGGGAAACAGGGTTACTTGTACCATTTTTCATGACAAACCATTCAATAGTACCTGATATATTTTTATGCTGGACAAAAGTGTTAGATCAGCAAACTGAGCAACATTGTCATCAAAGCCATGTCACTTGCATGGATAAAAACAATGACAAAATTACCCAATAAAAGTATGTTGTTATGAAGAAAATTAGAATATGATCTTGTACTTCTGTTAATTTCCTCAGGTCAATTGTTTCAGATCTTCTGGACCGTGACCTGAAAGGCTCTGTCCCTTATTTGGTTTTAAGCTGGATCCTGGTACAACATATACAACCATACAGTTTGTTTGTTCTTGCCCTCTAATACCACTCACAGTAGTGTTTCTTAAATCAATAGCACTGGGTCGCTTCAGTCTGGTTAGGGTTAGATAAAGATCCTGTCCCAGGTTACTGTCCCAACTTGGGAGTTGAGACAGTAACCAGTGGTGTCCGGCACCCAAGTCCACTGTTTTACCTCCAAAAAGGCTCTGGCTCCATAGACTCCTATCCAACTTCCCTTAGGAAATACAAAGTCAGTGATTTTTTTTTTTCCACGAGTCATTTTGATGTCAGTTGCTAAATTCAATCCTTCTTATTACTTTTCTGGTCCATCTGAAAATAATCCCATTATTAGTTACGTTCCAAATAGAGACCGTGATAGGTGAAATCCGTGAAGTAGTAACCTTTTTTTTTTTTTTACAATTATTATACATTGAAACCAAAGAACAAAACCTTTTTACAGGCCCAAGCATTTGTTTAACAAATAAAAGTACTGCATAAATGTTTTTTTTTACAAATAACTACTGTACTGTAAAATAATAATTTTAATCATCAATACGAACTGAAGGCTTCAAATTGCTGAGATCGGCACCGCCCCACTGCGACCCGAGTCATTGGATTAGAACGGGAGGAAATGAAAAATGATTATGAAAACAAATACAAAGTACAAAGTACAGTCGGACAAATAGTGACTCGTGTATTTCACTGCTCTTCTGACTGAGCCGCTGCATCCTGACTCCGCTCTGCAGCGGTTCTTTCTTCTAAAGCCGGCGGTGCAGGTGTGGTTTTTCGAGAGAAGAACATAGTTATCGGTAGTTGTTGTCGCTCTTTTTTCTTCTGGGCAAAAAGATTCTTATAAACCGACATGCCACCATCGATTATTTTTAATTTGGCAAGCTGTTTTACGTACGTGTACATATTAAACCGCAACGTTATTGACAAACAGGTAGAGAAGAAGCGGAGAGACTGTTTAGCCAATCAGAATGCAGAACACAATGCACGATGCAAATCCGTGAAGTAGCGAGACCGTGAAAGGTGAACCGCGTTATAGCGAGGGGTCACTGTATTAGTTAGATGTTACGGGTATCTGTTTGATGAACAGACATGTGGTGCAGTCAGGTTTCTGCTATCGGTGGGTGGGACATAGTGTCCTCAGGTTCCCAAACAGATCAAGTCACATCCACCGCTTGCTCCTCCCCAGCTCTTCTATATAATGGTCACATCTGGCTCAAAAGTAGCAAAATGGGTGAAGTCACTGTTGGTTCCTGCTTGGGTAAAACGTGTGGTGCTATGAGATTTGCAAATAGTCTTAAAGCAATCAGTAAGGTTTTGGTCAGTAAAAGTAAAAAAGCTGTTGCCATATTCAAAGTTTAAGGACATAAAAGTTGATGAAATGTGCTCTGTGCCTTTCAATTTTTCATTCAATCTGTTCCACATGTTGGACATCAACCTTTTCAGCTTCAGGGTAGATGCCACTGAACCTGTGACCCAATTGTTCTAGATACACCTTGAACTTAGTATGTCATGGACAAGTGATTCTGAGCCAAAATCAGTCATGTAGAAATTCGACCTACACAAAGAAGAAGGATGAAATTAGACAAGCCTGAGTGCATTTTTATATCTTTATATGTTTTCTTTAAAACCATTACAGATCTACGATGCAGCTAGGTTTATGTTTATGATAGTATGTTGCAAGTTTTGGTGAAACAGGTCCCAAATGTCCCTACAGGTTTTATAAAGCAGTAAAAGTAATGGGCTATTTGCAATTATCTACATCATCATTATATTAAAGCGTCAGCAACAGGCAGTGATTGCTACAACTACAGTGGGGAATCTAGTTCGGAAAGGAGAGAAGGGGCCTCTAGGTAAATATGATGAGGGGGGAAGAAAAATGACCAGGAGTGAGATTACCCACACACGTTAAGCACATTAATTACATTTCTCTTTGCCAAGTAGAATTTTTACATTCTCTCTTTTTACTGTCATCAATCAACATCCAGGCATCCTGTACTCAAGCGTGAAACTGTTGCAGAAATAGGCTTTCACATCAAATCTGTTAGATCTGTTTCCTGGCCATTTGACAGAATTCCACAAACTCATTACCAGCTGCTGGGAGAGGATGGGCACGTTTAATGAAACTGATACTGTAGAAGAACATAATAGGCTTTATGGACTGACACAAGCTTTTCATATCTGATTGTATATAACGAGCCCCATTTTTCACACCAAACAGTGGCACAGATAAAAAAAAAAAAAAAGAGAGCAGTCGTGATTACCATTTGATAAGTGCATTCATTCAAGTGCTGAGTCCCTAATGAAAAATGCAATGATAACTAATCTTTATTTTCTATTCCCGCACACGTTAGTGATGGTAAATTGCTACCAAAGCCGAGGCTCATCAGTGTGATGATGAATGCAGAGTTGTGACAGTGTATCTAGATGGCAGCAAACACTTCAGCTCAGGTCCTTCATCACAGACACTGAGAAGTGCTTCTGTCTCCCTGCAACATCCATCATGACAAAACTGCTCTGACAAAGCACATGCTGCTTTTTCAGAAGAAACGTCCGTTTGAGCGAGTGTGAAGCCGTGTGTTTGTGTGTGTGTCTGGTCAAACCATGTGTTCCCATGGCTCCATGACTCTGTGATACATTGTGAGAGAGGTGACGAATGCTTCTCACCACATGGACCATTTATCAATCTCGGCTGCCCTTCTAGTTAATGAAGCCAGGGAGCCTCGGCCACACAGAGCACTCTTCTCCACCAACATAGACAAACAGGAAAGCTTGAGCGATCGCAGCGCTCTGACTGCTATTCCCTCCATCCCTCGCTTTATCTCTCTCTGCCACCCTCTCGCTTCACCACCGACAAAAGAGGCTCCTCAACACCAAATCATTCTGAAGTGAAGTAGCAGCTGTGGCACACACCGGCATTCACATTCAGCTGCTCATTTAGCTGCTCACAAAGTTCTGGCTTTGTCTCAGTTCAGTAGTGATGGGAAATAAGTATCTCTGTAATATGAGTCATGGAGGATTTGGAGGAGTTTTGTTCTGAAAAGCAGAGTCCAAAATTTGGGAATGATGAAGGATTAACTCCTCCACACATCAGAAAATGACTGCTTTTGTGAAAAGGACATTGAGTTTCTATTAGGTTAAGATATCATCTTAAGATCTTAGGAACCTTTGATCAGACATTGATGTGTTTAAAAGACAGATAAATTGTATGAGATGTTTGCTTCATTTCTCTTTGTCTAGTCTTCATGGTTAAAGTAATACATTATACAGTAAGACAGTAGTGTTACAAGAAAGAAATGTTTTTTTTCAGCAGTGAGATGTGTCATCTCATTAAGGCTCCATAGCTGTGAAGATCTTTAGGAGTCAGCGTGTTGCTGTCTTATGAGACAGGTAACATGTAGCTGCCTGCAGGAGTAAAGGTCAAGACAAGAAGAGTAAACCTGCTCTGTGTGACTGGAACACGTTTTTCCAGAAGGTTCAGTGAATTTTCACTGGTGTTGTTCAGAGATGCCCTTATAGAAAAAGAAAGTGTATGCAAGTCACGTGATCACGTGACCACATACACATGGGATTGTGCACATGTGAAGCTCATTTTAGTGTTTATGTGTGAAGCCCATGTCGATTCCCATGTGAAAACGTTTCCACATATTTTACTATGTTATAATATATTGCAACATGTGGTAAACATGTGTCATACATGTAATCACATGTATCGTGCACAGCCCCATAACCACACACCATCCTTCTCCGTGTAGATCTTCCGGTTTTTAATAGTAATTCACATGTAACTTAACACAACTAAACTACAGCGTTCAAATCACTTTGCTGATTCAAATAATTGTGTTCAGCTCAGTTTAAAGGATCACAGTAGTTAACTCAATTTCTAAACTGGGTGACTGAAATTTGTGCAAATTCTGTTCAATATGTACATTCAAAACTGAACACACACCAGTTCACTTCAGCTTGTACTGTATGACAGTCCATGAACATGTCCCTGTAAAAAGTACTTGTAACTAAACACATCACAATTCACAGGAAAAGTGAAAAGGTTGCCTAATAGGCACATCTCAGGAGAGGATGTTGCCTAAACATAAACCTGTAGATGCAGAATCCCATAGCCATATACGAAACTCTGAACTTATCATTGCCATTTCAAAGACCATCCAACATTGGCAAATAATGTTAATAGGACAAATGTTTGGACGACAGATGTTTGTCAAAAAGTTTGGATAAGATTGTGAAAGTGAAGGTATGGTGGCTGAGATCTTTCAGTCCATAGAGAGAACGCTGCTTCTCGTCAGCTTGCTTGCTAGCCACTGCTTACACTGGGAATCCCCTTTGTTAAACATATGACATGTTGGTTGACTTTGGACATCCATTGAGCTTAAAAATGAAAGCTATAACCTTCATAAGTATTCCAAGTTACATCACTTGATCAAAACCACAACCTTCGTGAGTCTGTATTCCAGGTTATGTTGCTTGATTAACATCCGCACCTCAGTTCCACGTTTTTGTGCGCAGTGATAAGGGTGTGTTTGCGATTTCACTATGGACTTGAGCAGAAGGGGCACTTCAAATTTTGTGTTAAACTTGGGAAAACTGACAATGAAGACCCTTGAAATGCTTCCAAAAATGTACAGCAATGAAGTAATGAGCTGGACAATTGTCGTTTCAAGAGGGACAGAATATCATTGTTGAAGACCGAAGAAGGCGCATCAGGGAAGGAGTGCAAAACAGGGTTTTTTTGCACCATGAATCCCTCCCCCAGGGTCAGACTGTCTACATTTAGTTCAACTGTGTTGCTTTGAAGCATTTGAGAGACATTCGGTGCAAATGACCAGAACCGTGGTGAAATGGCACGGGTTCCCCAACGTCACAACGTGCCCGGGCTTAGTGCATTGTCAAGTTCCTTGCCCGCCAAAAACACAATTGTTGCTCCCTACCGTTGCTACTTGTTGGATTTGGTTCTCTGTGATTTCTTTCTGTTCCCCAAAAATTTGACACAAAATTTTTGATGGGCTCTCACCTCTCTAGTTTGGTGAAATTGCAAATATGCACGTACCACATGTCACAAAAATGTGTGTAACTCAGACAGTAGTTTCCCCCTGTTCCATACACGTCCTGGTGCTGTGCTCTGTTGATGTGCAACAGGAGCAGTTTTTGAACTTTTTGATTGCACCTTGTAACATTAATAATTCAGCTTTTGAACATTTCATGAAACTTTGACTGTTATTTACCGGCTGCCTCAGTCGTTCCTTGAAATGCTTCCAACCACAGAAAGATTTGCAGAGGTATAAATGTTGGGATGATAACATTTTGGAAATTCACTGACACTTTAAACACTGTATCCTGGGCTTGGTTTCTATAGTGAGAGCAAATTTTCTTCTGAATAATTTTCATGACTAAACCAACAAAATAACGTGAAGAACCTGGAGCTCCATGTAGAAAATAACTAATCTTCTCAGCCTGTCAGTTGTAGAGGCCTGACACTATGTTTGTCTGAATTACAGCAACACAACACACACACTCTCTCACACTCACTCACACACTGATGATCCTCTGGCTCATCAGACAAATGCCAAAGCATGAGCGATGATGCTTTTTAATGCTACAACTGACTCACTGTGTGTGTACTGAAAAAAAATAAAAAGGTGTGCACTCAGAGAAGACAAAATATAAAAGGAACACTTATTCCTTCTTACTTATACGATACTTTCCTTCGTTGGTAGACAGATGGTACATTTACCTGGAAATGGCAATCTGCCAATATGATGCTATGGGGAAGATTGAAAAGGGGCACAGAGTTGTAAGAGGTCTGCTGTCATCTAAACGCCTCTGCAAAATCACTGTAGATGGAGAAGCAGATGGCAACAGAAAAAACTATCACACAGAGCCTGAACTAGGGCCACACGGTCAGGAAATGGAACAACTTAAAGATTCCCTGCTTTTTTTTTTTTTGCAACAACATTAATGTATCTGTAAAATTGGTTGTACAAACAATGAATATTGTATGATGGACAAAAGAGTGCTGACTTTCTGTTCCTGCTCTCACAATGCACTGTTGTACATTGCAAGCTAAAAAATATGTCATAGGAAAAGATAATTACTGCTTAGAAATCTGCGCTTCCCCGAGGAACACAATAGATCAGATTAGTTGTGTTCAGCTTTTCATTACAAATAAATCTGTCACATTAGGATGTAAATAGTAATTTGCCAACTAGTTATTATTGGTTGAATGCAGGTGGTTCCCTCCCCTTCATTTTCTGCTGCTTCTTGTAAAATATCTCCTTGCTAACCATGCAATGTGTGAAGTGCCGAATATCTATTATTAGTACGTCATACACTGAATTGACTTCTTTGGGTGGGCAAGGCTGTCAACTGGAAGGCAAAGTGGTAAAAAAGCAGCCAATTAAATGTGGACACTCAACTCAGAGGTTTGTGACCACAGGCAGAGCTCACTGAAGTATCATCAAGCCTTGTATTTGGAGGATTGTCCACTGTATTTCCATGCCTTCTCCCTCTTGTGCAGCAAATTCCTCTGTCCAAGTTCTAGCTGGGAAAAGAACTGCAGCCTCACATGAAGCAAAGAAGTGAAAAACCTCACGCTAAAACAAATGCCACAACTGTGCATCAGTTTGTGGTTTATGGTTACCCAATTGTACAATAAGCCTTCAGATTAGGATCCCATAGGATGGGCTGTTGCTTCCCTGTGAGTGCAGCACATCTCTTCTCTGAGTTGTCCAGCTGCCCTGGGCTGCTCCAGCAGAGATAAGTGTGGTAATAAGGCTGGGACTATGTCACTCATAGAGGAGACGGGAGAGCAGATAAAGGGTGTCCGAAAAGCTCTGAGAGGGAGGACAATTCTTCATACACCTTGTTGCACTGGGGCTCTCCCTTTTTAGCCAAAAGGCAAATCTGCTCAAGTATGTCCACTAAAAACTAAATAGAGCTTTAAACACCTCGGAGTGTGTCTTAGCTGTAGGAATGATCACTATTAGCAATAAATACCCTCTCTATCTCTTCACTCTCTTCATCTCGCAGGCCGACTGTCAGCTGCGAGGCGGCTAATTGACCGCGGCTCCGCACACACAGACAGACGGGTTTTCTCTGTGCCATGTAGACCTGCACTCACATTCAGGAGAAGGCCATTACTCTGCCCAGAGCATACAGCAATCAATCAGTCTGCCATAGGCTGATGCAAAGGGAGGCATTTCCCACTTGAACAAGAGAGGAAGCCTTAATAAATTCCTCTCGCAGACAGACGAGGAATAATTCTTGACCCTAATTCAAAAGGCAGAACCTCCTATTTGGACATAAAATGTAAAGTCCTGCCCCCAACCTCACAAGTTGTTGGATTGTGTTTTCTGTTGATGCTCATTATCTTTTAAAAAGACAAATACTCTCTCCAACCACGATGCTACTCCATGTATTTAAGACTAGATCCGAGTTTAAGAAATGCTGTGTATAGAACCCTCTGAATATAGTTTTTGATATCTGTTTGTTGGGCTGAATTTATGGTTGACACGATTGTCTGACAACATTGTTGGTGTGTTGTATGCTTGTTTTGTTGAATTATTGTATTTTTTTTTTGTCTTTTATTTTTGAACTTATTTATTTATTTAATCTGTTTTTTTCTTTGTGGTCTTTCTTTGTCAGTTGCATGGTTAGTTATTTTTATTTAAAGAAAAACATTTTTTAAGGGATTTGTTTCTCATTGCTGTAAAAATACCTCAATAAAATATTAAGTATAAAAAAAAAAAAAAGTGAAGTCCTGGTCAGCCTCACAAACTACACAAAGGCTTCCCACCCTGTCACTTTTCATTAAAAGGTTTCCAGGCTCTTTTTGGACTAGCTATCCTGCAGTGAGTCCGTCAGGTGGGACTAAATGTGACCCCGCTGGATTTTAGTAACATAAATGAAACAGCAGCAATTAAACCTACGAAAGCAACCAGGAGTCCGTCAAAATGATTAATTAATCAGAGCAACTGAGCAGAACTGGAGAGGTAGTGGTGGCTAAGGGTGTTTCGTAATAAGGCAAAAAGTCTTGGCCCGCTTTAAATCCAAGTTTTTGAAGACTTGTTCAGACTCAATAAAGTTCAAACTTATTAACTGTGTGTGACGAGACCTGGCAGCATCTTTTGAGAATTGTGCTCTGGACTGAGGCACAGAAGAGCTTCATTTGGCAGGAATCATGGTCTTTGGATTTACTTTATTTTTCCATTTCTCTTTTCATGTTCAATCTCCCTCTTTATTAAAAAAAACTGTACCATAAAAAGTAAGCTTTTATTCTTTCTCTCTGTTGAGCTTCATCAACAGGCTTTACTGTCTTTTACTTTAATAAATCTGAATCCATTTGTGAGAACTGCTTGGTAGAAGGGATTGCTTGCATATCATGATAACAGTTGAATGATAGACTTTAATGTTTTTCCCTTTAGCATAGTATTAAAGAGGATTTAAAAACAAAAAGAAGCTATACATTTTTAGAGCTCACTTTAATAATTATAGAATCTTACTTGAAGTACTAAATGAAACACAATATTTGTGTACCTCTTTGCTGTTGTTCAAGATTTTAACAATGATAAATAATGCAACATGAGCAACAGAAGGTGACTTGAAATGATGAATTTCATACATGAAACCAGTGGGTATATTTAAAATGTTTTAAGGCTCCTCTGGTGGAGTCACATTTTTCAAATCAAAATTTTGAGAAATGAATCCAAACAACAGAGTTCTCTCTCTGTGTGTGTGTGTGTGTGTGTGTGTGTGTGTGTGTGTGTGTGTGTGTGTGTGTGTGTGTGTGTGTGTGTGTGTGTGTGTGTGTGTGTGTGTGTGTGTGTGTGTGTGTGTGTGTGTGTGTGTGTGTGCACTTGGACAATTATCTTTGAGAGGACCAGTTTTCATTTTGTACCACCGTAGTGAGGACATTTAGACACAGTGAGGACATTTTTCGCAGTCTTTACTTTCTCACTGGGCTGGTTGATTCTATTGTTAAGATTAGAATTAGATGTGTGCCTGCATGTGTGTGTCTGTGTGAATGAAATTAACACTGCGAGATTCCCTTCCATTCAGGACACTGCTTCTCATAAAGCTGTGATGTTAAGACTTTGAAGCCTTGAATATTTTACATAGTTCAGTCTGCTTCTGGCTCAAACAGAATGTTCTCATGTCTGTTTCCAAGCCATCCAAGAGGTGTTACAAGTGAACCATTGAACCTCATGATTGGAAAACTAATTTGGTTTGGTACTTTCTAATTCAGGTAATCCGGAAATATATGTGCCTCACTTATCTTCTGCCACAATGCTCGTTGAAAACGTTTATTTGAATGGAGCTGAAGTTCAGCAGAAGCTCAAAGTCTCCTTCTGACCCCCTAAAAATTGTATTAATGAGACAGAAAGCTGAACATTGTTGTCAGCAGTCTCAGGGAGGACAAAACAAAGTGCTCCAATGGCAACGTTGTCCTGGAGATACAACCTTTTTTGATAATTATGAGAGAAATAGGCAAACACCCCCTGGGTGTGCAGAGCTTTAGAAATCATCACCCAGGTCACAGGTCACTTCGTTAAAATAGATACATGAGCCGTGTGTATGAGGGATGGGGTATTTGGAAAATTAACTATTCATCTGGTTTATCAGCTCTCTGCATGACAGCAGTTTTCCATTCCCACCATCTGAACTCAGGTGTGACCTCTCCACTCCAGCACATTAACCCTGTTGGTTAACAGCCACTCCTGTGCAGCATTAGTTTTGTTTTGCGTTATCATTTTGCTGGAAAACACATTTTATGGTTGCAGATTTCAAGTAACTCTCCAACTGTTTTTTTTTTTCTGTATGTTCCCCTCTTCCTTTCATAAGTCTTCCAGGACCTGCTGCAGAGATGCCTCCACACAGCAGAGAGGATGGTGCATTTCTAATGCTGTACAGCATTTGTGTGACAAAGACCAGAGATAATTTAAGTGTGAGGTTTAAAAAGTTTCATTTAGCTCTCTTTAGACCTCCTTCCAGTTTCCAGAGTCTCTCATGCTGTCAGAGGTAGCAGCAGGTTCCTCGGTCTTAAAAACATCAAACCCTATCAGTATCAAATGCATTTTGTTCATGCATAGTTTACTACAGTATTTAAAAAGGGTATGATTAGCATCAGACATGAATGAAGAACAAATAGACATGTTCCAGTTCCTCCTCCGGGCTCCTGTGCATCACTAAAGACTGACTGATGTCAGTCATGTCACATAATTGAGTTCAGACAGACACCACAAATATCTCTTCTTGTTTACTAGAAAAAAAAAACATGAAGTGTATCCATCATTTTTACTTGGTTACGTTGCAGTAATTGTTGATAAACATCATGTTTGTAATTTGTCTCGCTGGACATTCCAGCAGCTGATAGCTGCTGTGACCCAAAATCTAAAACCTGCATCTGACGACTTCTGTCATCATCAGATCTTATGTGTTACCGAGTAACAACATCATATTTTATAATATTTCCCAAAATAAACTGGATTTAGAATAAATGCATAATCTAAAAGGTCAGACCAATGGTAATAACAACACGTTGTCATACACACAAATGTCTGAAGCCATAGAGTTTCATCGGTTGGGTCGCGGCGATGCTTCACAGCATGTAAGACTGTTATATTCCTCCTTATACATCCAGATCGAACATGTTTTCCATCAGCTGTAAGAACCAGATCTCTTCAACAAGTGCTACTTGTGGTAGAGGTTGTTACTGCTGCATTTGATAACTAAGCAAATAACACCTTATTCAGTTCAACTTGAAATGAACACCATTACAGAGTGTGTTTGATTCAAGCAGGACCTATTCCTAATTGCATGTGCAGCGCAACCAGCTCCAACTTCAACACTAACTAAACTTTGTTTTACTCGAACAACTGCACAGTTTGTTGAAGTTCATGCAGCCACCCAAAGTTGAACCGATATGTGTGTGTCTTAAAGAGCTGGGGACAAACCCAGTTTTTTTTCTTTATGAAAGTATAAAGTAGGCCTGTGAGGTACAGCGGGCAGCTTCAGGCACCGGTAGCCAGTGTTTATATGAAATGTGAAGGAGTGACATGATCCTCTGAAGTGAGGTAGCCCAGAGCTCATTTAGATGAGATGCATTGACCAACATTGCCACCGTGCGGCCTAACAGAGTACTGCACGACAATAAGGTGTAGGAACCACTTAAAGACAGCTGTGTTTCTCCCCGGAATATAATATCTGATGGTAAAATCCGCAAATGAAGCTGTTTTTCTTCCAAAGCGACCAACCGGGTACAACTTTAAAGCGTTGCTTTCGCTTTAAAAGTCAATTGAACGAACAGTTCAGCTCATAGCGACCGACGGATTTGGTAATGTTTGGTCCAAATGTGCCTGCTCCCCTGTCAGCGCCGGTTGACCTCATTTCTTCTTACCTGTTTCCCATGTCGCTGCGCCGCTGACCTCGGGCGAAGAGCAACGCCGCATCGATCCGACCTGCTCCAGCGTGTCAGTCCATGTGGACTCGCGTCGGCGGATCTGACCACGTCGACGTGACGTGCTGCTGTCGAACTTCACGGCGGAAGCTCGACTTTCCAGCGGATCTCCGTCCCTCAGGAGGTCAAAGACTATGAGCAAAGAGTCCAGGATGAGGGCGACGATAAACCAGAAGCTGACAGAGATGGGAGAAAGAGAAAGGTGAGACGACAACACACGTGTAACTGTTCACTCATGTTGACGAACAGCGGGACAACATCCAGGTGTTCAAATACGGGAGGTGGTGACGTACGTACAGTACTTACAGTATTTACAGTACTTACAGTATTTACAGTACTCAGTATTTACATTATTTACATTCTGCCAGATGTGCTGTCAACCCTCTGCATCTGGAGCAGGAGTCTGTGCTCACATACACTGTATTTGAACACACACACACACACACACACACATACAGTCATACAGAGTCAGCAATGGGCATACACACCAAAGATGGACGTCCAGACCATCTGGACATCCTGCCTATTTATTATGAGCATTGTTTGTTTTAAAACCTTAATGGCTCGTGGAACAAATACAAACTTGGATGGAGGGGAACAATATCATGGCAGCGGTTTAAGGCAACAGGCTGCATTATTGATCAGTGAAACAAGTCAACTGTTCGGCATCACGTTATAAAGTGTGGAATATATCTCCAGAGACGGAGCTTTTTCTGCTCCTCCGTTTCTTTTCCAAACCAGCAGATGATGCAGAAAGCTAAAACGGTTTCACTCTTTGTTACGTCTTCGTGCTCATGATGAAACATTTCCATCCTGAAGGAAGTGGTCTCCTCCAGGATGCTCCCCCACACGGGGCACGAGGGCTCACTGAATGGTTGGATGGTTATTAAAATGACATGAATCAAACTCTTTACGAAGACATGTTATGTTAGTTTTTCCTTTCATTTGTCACCCGTAAGCAGAATAAAGGAATTAACTCCAAAGTACAAGACGATATCTTAAATTCTGCCTTACCAATAATTCAGTCGTGGACATGTCTGACTTGTGCACCGAGACGTTGCCAGCTGTCACGCGTCTGCTACATGTTCAACAGGGTAACTTTACTCTGCATATGGTATAAATATTGAACTGCTCCAGACTATGAAGGCAGCTGCTCCATCACATATTTATTTCTCTGGCAAGCATCACTCTGACTAGTTCACAGTGAGACTGTCAGCATAACAGAGCCAACAGCACAGGAGGGCCCAAATAAACAGACGTTTTCAGCTGTTATTGATAACTTCATTAGCATAAGGCAGAAACACATCTGCTATGTTCTCACATGTCTTTAATTTAATCTCACTGACAGACTGAAGGAGCTACTGAGAGCCAAGCTCGCCGAGTGTGGATGGAAGGACCAGATGAAGGCTCACTGCAAAGGTAGAAACGACAGCGGTGTCGATAAAACACACATCAGGTCGTTACTGACTGATTGAAGTTGAGTTGTGATGGGTTTGCTCGTGTTTCTTCAGGAGTTGTTATTTACATTTTTTGTGTGTGTGTGTGCAGTTTGTTTTCTTTGTGTCGTGGCTGCGTTTTTTTGTAATACAGTGAACCCTCATTTTTCGCGGGGGTTACGTTCCAAATAGAAACCGTGATAGGTGAAATCCGTGAAGTAGTAACCTTTATTTTACAATTGAAATAGATAGAACTGGACATTAAATATATCTACGTTACATATAGTCGTAATGTGATTTCAATGCACGATGCAAATCCGTGAAGCAGCGAGACCGTGAAAGGTGAACCGCGTTATAGCGAGGGTTCACTGTACTTTTACAGCATCAGAAAGTTGTGGATTTTGTCTTATCCACAGACAGACAATGTGTCTCACCTGATTTGAATGTTATTTTCTGTAAAATGTACACTTTAATCTATGTTCATACATTGTCTTCATATAAAAAGTAGTGCAGCGTCTCCTCAGCCACTTACAATCTATCAGTGACCTTTAACTGCTCTGGAGAGAAACAGCAACACGACAGTTTGTGTTATATACAAGTGAAACAACTGAGCCGTGTGACCGAAAGTTCTAACTGTCAATATATCTATAAAATATGTTTCTGTCAGCAATTAATGCAAAAAAAATGGCACTTGAAGAGAACAAAAAACATCTTCCAAGTTGCTATAAAATCATTCAGCGTTTAAAAGACGTGTTTAGGGAATGATAAACAACACGTGTCTGATTGCTGGAACTGCAGGAACTCTTTTAATATGCAGCTTGGTGTTGTTGAAGTCATTTTCAAGTGCCAGTTTTCATAATGAAGTTGATGTAACGAAGGCTGACACACACACACACACAGAGTGGTTTTTTACGTTTGTTCTTTGTTTTATGTTGTGACTGATATGAGGCAGAATGTTCTGTTCTGTTCTTTGGTTTGTGTGTCTGCTGCTCCTGTAAAATATCCTCTGCATTTATTGATTCACAGAGGTCATCAAAGAAAAGGGCTTGGAGCATGTCACTGTGGAGGATCTTGTTGTAGAGATCACTCCTAAAGGAAGAGGTACTTCACTTTCGTTATTTAAAGGAGCCGCTGTATAGTATCAATGTCAATCATGTTTCTGTCTGGTCTGTTTCCCACAGTCTTTATGAAAGGAAAATCCACCGTAAAAGAGTTTACACCCTAAAAACAGTTCTTATTGGTCGTTATGGTGACACGGTTGTGTTGCATTAGTCTACAGCTGAGTTTAACACAACATTGAGACTTCCTTTAAAGACAGCGGAAGCTTAACTCTAAAGTTGCCAGATTTTCCACACAGTAGCTTCAGCAGGAGGTGGTTCAGTCTTCTTTCTGGGGGCTGTGAGCGTTTAACGTGTATGTTTGTTTCTTGCAGCCTTGGTGCCAGACAGCGTCAAGAAGGAGCTTCTACAGAGAATAAGAGCCTTCTTAGCTCAGCATGCCTCATAATTTCGACTGAACGTGTCATTAGACCACTTGCCTATATTATTGTGATACACGCATTTACACCCATCAGCCACAACATTAAAACCACTCACAGTGTTACTATGGCACCTGTCAGGGGGCGAGGTATAGAAGGCAGCAAGTGAACAGCCGGTCGTTGGAAGCAGGAAAAATGGGCGTGAGAATCTGATAGATGGTAGAAAGATGTCAGAATACGCAGTGGATTGCAGCTTGCTCTACACGGGGCGACCCAGCAGCAGACAGGTCAGAGTGCCCGTGCTGACCTCCATCCGTCGTACAAAGCTCCTACAAAGGACACGTGAGAGTAAGAACTCGACCATTCATGAAGGCTGCAGCCTGGTCTTCTACATCATGAGGACAGCCAGATGTGTGTGTGCGTCGTTTTCCTGGTGAAGAGACGGCAGCAGGAAGAAGGCAAACCAGCGGCGGCGGCAGCGTGATACTCTGGGCGATGCTCCGCTGGGAAACCTTGGAGCCTGGCGTTCATGCCGATGTTACTTTGACACGTACCACATACCTAAATGTTGTTGCAGACCACATACACCCCTACATGTCAGCAATATGCCTTGCTAGCATGGCCTTTCTCAACAGAATGATGTTCCTGCTTTTTTATAAAAAAAAATTTTTATTCAGGAATGGTCGAGGAGCATGAAGGAGAGTTCAAGGTGTTGAAGTCCTTTCCGTAAAGGCCTACCTTGCAGCTTCCAGGACTTGAAGGATCTTGTGTGATACCACAGGACACCTTCAGAGGTCTTGGTGAGTCCATGCCTCGACAGTTTGGAGCTGTTTTGGTGGCGCATGGGGACCTACCCAATATTATGCAGGTGGTTTTAATGTTGTGGCTGATCAGCGTGTATTTTATATGAAGTGATTTACTTGAATGTAAACATACAGTTGACATACAGTACTGACCGGACACAGACGGAGGTGTTTCATTGTGTTTTCACCAATCCTCTGACTACAATTAATCTTAATTTGTAAATGCATCTAATTTGAACATGTAATTGTTCTTTGTATATGACATGTGCTGTTTAAATAAAGTTTGTGATTTATTGGACTTGAGTGGACAAAATTCCTTCTCACAATAATAATATATTTGAATATAGAAGCTTTGACTGTTCAGACGTTCAGCTCCACCTGTTTTTAATGAGCACTTTTTATTTTTATTTTTGAAGGCGAAACAGTGTGAATACACAGCTGCTGATTGTATTTTGTATCAAGGCGATGAAACTGGTGGAGGAAGAACTTTCACATTTCTAACACTGTTGACTTTAAGATGTGACGTGTTCACTGTGACTGTTCTGCTCAGAGGGATCAAAGATCCAGGTTTCTGGCTCATCAGGAGGCATCTGTTGCACCTGCGATGTTCTCCCTCACCTGGTGGCGATCAGCCTGACTGGGAGGTTACATAAAGAGGCTGGTTTGGTGCTCAGCTGTCTGTCTGTCTGTCTGTCTCTCTCTCCTTTTGTTTTCTTGTTTTCCGGTCAGTGTGGAAGGTTTCTACCTTCAGTCTGACTTAAATTCATTTCCTGTTCCCCTCAGTGACTCCCAACTTTGATTTTGTTTGACTGGGTCCAATTCTTTTGTTTTTCTATCATTTTGATAGACTTAGTGGGCAGGTGTGTTGAGTTGTCCTCCTACAGCGTCCTTTTCTGTACCCAAAGATTCCTGTTTTTTTGCTTCGTTGTTGTTTTCATGTCATTTGCAGTACTTTTTTTTTTTTTTGCTTCCCAACTAGCAACTTCTGTTTACCAGGTTTTGTGTTTTTGGAAAAGTAACAATGACAGAGTCTATATTTTGGTTGCAAAATTTAGGAAAGTAATTAGGAAAACTGTCAAAGTCATTTCTTGGGGAAGGTTCAGACTAATACTGATTCAAAATAAAGCCTTGTCAGTAAATAATTGAGCAAAGGCTTCATTCATTGTGTGAAACAGTTTGTAAGAATGACTTGTACTTTTTGTTGCTTTTTGATATTCTGTCTGTAGCTAAACAGTAAAAGAGAGCAAACATATTATGCTTTCCTCTTACATGTGGTCCATTTTGGTTCAGCTTGAAAGTGTAATCCCAGCAACACAGCAGAGAGCTTCACACTTGGTCCTTCACAGATCAGAACGACACAACTTACAAAGGAGAGAATAGTTGACAGGAAAATGAGTTATGTTACATGTAACATGAATTACACCCAACTGATTCTGTGAATTAACATTGTCCATTGATTTAAAGGACTAAGATCTGAACAGACCTGATCCTGGAATGCGAAACCTGGTGCTGCTTTACTTCCTGAATACCAAACTTCCCAGAGAGCCCGAAAAAAATGGGCAGGAGTAACCCAATTCACGGGGAACAAATTGCCTTCACTGAAACCTTGCTGTCAGGTTGTTTCAAGTTCCTTGGTTTGCACAGGATGAAATGAACAACCACACTGTGTTTCAATAGCAGAGTTGCATTTTGACTCCAATAAGCATCAATTTGATACCATGACATGATAGTTTATACCATTTAGTAATAATTAAGACAAGATCAAAACCATCAATAGAGTGCATAAAAATGGACATAATCTCCAGGTCTGCAAAAAAGAATGCAGAAGTGCAATACCATAGGAGGCCACCAGGGGCTGGCTCCAATAGACTCCCATTCAAAGCATCAAATGTGAAGTCAATACATTTTTTTCCAGAAGTCATTATGGTGTCTTGAGCTAAATTATCTCCTCCTGATCTGTGTTCTGCTGCTCCTTCTGAAATAATTCCATGATCAATTAGATATTAGGCCTTAATGAGAGGTATTTGGGAGCGTGTCTGGGGTGCAGTCAGTTTGCTGGTATGGGTAGGCGTAGTGTTTTTCTGGTTCTCACTTAGATCCACCATTTGCTCCTCCCCAGCTGGTATATATAGCAATATGGTCCCTCCTGGCTCCGTAAAACCAAGATGGTGACAGACAAAATGTCAGACTTGAGGCTTCAAGATGGCATTTCACAAACCAATGGGGCCCGTCATGGTGGGATGACACGTGGTTAAGTATATGCCTGGTCCCTGTGTGAAACACTGGAGGGCTTTTAATTTGAAATAAGGGCTTTTAATTTGAAAACAAATACAAGACGTGCTGTTTTTGGCTGACCAATGGTGTGACTTCACTCAGTCACTCACAGTCGGTGACAGACATTTGTTTTTGACATTTTTTGGCTGGACCCGCTGCTGCTGCTGTCCAGCCAAAAACCCAAACAACGAGCTCAGAGTTAAATTCCTGTATGTTTTTGTTTTGATGTCATGCAACTTCCTGTCAGGTCAATAAAACGGCATATGACAGGAATGGTTGGTGTTGAAGCGTTTTCCGTTCACACTGAACCACATCTTTGTGTTTGATTGACAGGTCTCTACAGTTGCCCACGCAGATGACTAACTGGTTATGGACTACACTCAGAGAGGCCATGAACCCAAAACAACACGCCCCTCGCCACGAGCTGCACATTAGTGGGTAGTGAGTGACTCTGCGCCGGTCACCCACCCAAGACAGAGAGTGTGTTTTCTTAGCCGAAGGACCTGCTGTGACATCAGCCCAGGTGACAACATGCTGATATACAGTGCTGTTGTGGAGGCCAAATGTAACGTACCCCTTCAGCCCAGCACACACGCTCCTTTAATGGCCTGCATCAATCCCCATGTTATCAGCAGATCTCCACGGGCCCCCGCATATAAAGGGGGTTGTACGCACTGCAGCGCACCCGGCACTGGTTAGAATTACCAGTGATGCAATTTATTATCATACAGATTTTTATTTACTTTCTCACTCTCCATTCTCAGCTTTCCTCCATCACTCAGGCCCCGCACAGCTCTGCCGGGGAGCCGTACAGTAACCAGATGACTCTGCACATCATTAAAAAAAAAGCTGTGCAATTAAAAGGAAAACGTGATTTAATCAATCCCATTCTCCTGTTCACAGGCTCAGGGTGGCACATCCTGGGTTTAAATGATCGTGAGGATTCACATTCTTTGTAGCATCCTGTGAGACGGCAGCCTCCGAATGAACCACCGTAAGTCAGGCAACAACAAAGAGCAAGCGCATCTCATTCCACCAAAAGTCAATATCAAGCTGTGTCTGAGCAGAACTTAATGACATTTAAAAGGAAAAGATAAACATGTCATGTGTGTTTCCATGCAGAATTTGTGTGCGTGTAGGTAAGTGTGCGCCGATCTGTTCGCCACCCCAGGAATTGGATCATTGCAGCATGATAGCAGCTGTGTCAATAGGCAAAGGAGCCATAGGTGCGGCGCTGTCCTCTCCAGTGAAATTGGCAACATCCAGAGACCATAAACACCTCCCTTACTGTACAAACAAGTGAAGAAAAGTCAGCGCAGGGTAGAAACAGATGGCAGAAACGTGCTCATATTATTAACAAATGTTGGGAAATGATGATGTTATAGCACTTTACCTTCTTGGGGTAACAGTGCACCTGTTAGAGGGGATAGTGTCCATGAAATACTCCATGTCCGGTCATGTAGCACCAATAAATAAATCTCTTCATGTTTCCAATAGTATTTCTGACATTCCTTATTTATAGGACACAGCAATGGGCCTTCGTGTCACATATATCTCTCCATTTTTTTCATTTTGGAAAGGGCAAAGACATTACATAAGAAGACAAAAGGTCAAAGAGGGTGTTTCAAAGCCAAAAAAAATGAAAGAAGGGGGGGCCATGCGCTCCTACAAATTCTCAAGACCCGGTGTGCTGTTGGCCCTCTTTACTGTCAACATGTGTGAATGCCATGCTCGATAAATTTCTCTTTGAATTCTCTCACTAGAATTTATGAGACGTGCAACATGGGGTTGCAACTCTTTTGAAGCTTACACACTTGCAGCGCTCAACGCCGTTTACATTCTCATCTTAGAGAAAGGGCAAAAAAGGAGCAGAAATGGTGAGAGGTTGGCTTGTAGCATCCTGCAGTGTAAAGACTTTTCGATGTATTTACATTCTGTTGTGTCTCCTGGGAACTGTTTTCTACACACTAATGAGGCTGAAGAGCAACTTTCTCTCTGTTATTCCTGGCATCGATGCACGGCAGTCGCAGGCATACCACTCTCACTCTCTCTCTTTTTTTTTTTTTCTTTTTTTTTACTCTCGGTAGCCCAGTGCAAATAATAAATAAGAGGAAATACATCATCCCTTTTTCAGTCCTAGAGCCAAGAGCGAGTGTGCCAAAGTTAACACAAAGCAATCTTAGGTAATGATCAGCAAATGTGTATAAAGTTTCATAGAGCATGACTTCACATAATTCTTGTTTAGATCATGTTGGCTGGCTGAATCTCAACTGTGATGCTGCTGCAGACACACACACACACACACACACACACACACACACACACACACACACACACACACACACACACACACACACACACACACACACACACACACAAGCTTGTTTGCACGAGGCTGAAAAGCAGCACTCGTGTTTTATAAGTTGGTGTAACTGATTTGATTCGGTGAAACATTGCGCCGAGGATTAGCTACCCGTCATAAATTGCACAATTTTAACAGAAGCTTTGCGACGTGCTCATTCACACTGAAAATGTGTGTCAGATTTTCCGTTCATTTGCACGCGCTGGTGGCACGGACACAAAACATTTCATCATGGCTCAATTGATGAAAATGATTTGCTAAAACTCCATTGAGTTGTTTTAGTGCTCTACCTACAGCACAGCCAGCGTGCAGATGGAGAGCCGGGGGGTCTCCGTGCAACAACACAGAGCAAAGAAGCGAAACACAATCCAGACATTGTTTACCCTGTTTCTGATGTAAAGGCCACTTACTGTCGTGTCCAATGCCTAACCCTTAATTTGCTGCACAAGCCTTTGAAGTGTGTGCATATTTCTGTTTCCTGACACCACCTTTCCTTTCCCTCTCTCTCCCTCTCTCTCTCTCCTCCGAGCCCCAGCAGTTGATATTGCAACTGGATAGGCCATGTTTCCATGTAGGGGCTCTTTCGAGGCCTGCTCTGATGATAGAAAACACAAGTGGGGAAGGGGAAAAGGAGTGCTGGGCGCGCAGATCCACAGAGAGGCCCCAGCCCCAGCCCCGGCCCCGGCCCCGGCCCAGACAACGCTGCAGGGGATTAGAGCACACCCTGGCAGCAGAATGGTTTCACTTAAGAATTTCAGTAATCACTTTTAGGAGTGTAATATATAGCTGACCTTCGGCAGCGCCACACGACCCCCCGCTCCCCCAGCCATTTGATCAAAGGAAGCGGCAGTGGCTGTGCAAACAGGCGCTATCAGTGGACTCCAATGGATTTACTGCCTGCTTCTTCTCTCTTGTCTCCCCTGAGTCGTGTGCTGATACACACAGAAACCCAGTTTCATCTTACAGAACCTATTTTTCTCCCAGTACTAATTTACGGGCCGGATCATGACTTGAGGGAACTTAAAGGAGGGAGAAGGAGGAGGAGGAGGAGGAGGAGGAGGAGAAGGGAGGCTCAGGAGGCCTCAGGGAAGGAGGAGGGAGGCTCAGGAGGCCTCGGGGAAGGGGGAGAGAGTGGAGGTGGGAGCAGCCCGGAGGCCCTTATCCACTGCCTGCTGACTGGGCTGAGCGGAGCGGTTCTCATCGTCATGGGAAAAGCCCAGTAGGTGCTCTCCTCTCAGCTGGAGCAGCCAAACACCGTGGCCTGTGCGCCGCAACAACAACAGCGAGCAGAAAGAGGCCAGAGGGCCGGCCCAGTAGGGCTTATGTAGTGCCCTAAATCACAGCCGGCTCTGACAAAGGAGTGGGAAGAGAGGATGTGGGTATCATAGCAACTATTAATAACCTAGTGCACAGTGGTGTGAACACAGCTGAGGTGTCTTTCTTTTTTTAAGCTTAATGTTTCCTCATTTTTAATTACACACATTTTACCCTAATATATGAGCTCCTGCTGCCCAGAAATGGCATTTTAGTTTTTTTGCTCTAAGTGACACAACATTTCCATCAATAGTAAACAAGTACTTACTGCAAACACACTGAATGAGAAGCAGACTATCAGGGAAAAATGTCAAAATGTTGACCCTTATTCTTTTATGTGGACATATTTTTTTAAATTTATGATGCAGAGGCACTACTCTAAAATGTTTCTTGAAGTCCCCGATGCAAAAATAGTTGTTTATTTTGTCTTTGTTTAATTTAAATGAAACCCTCAAAAATGTGATTTATTTGTTTTGCTTCTGTTTTCCCCTGAATGCCAGTAAAAGCTGCAGGATGTTGTGGTTTGCAGAGTAGGAAGTACCGCTTGTGACCAGTTGAGGGAGTCAAAGAACAGATGACGGAGGATGAACTGGTGCACTGTGTTTAAGTGAGGAGATACAGTAGTGGGTCATTTAAACTGCTGACTACTTATACCTCATTTAGCAAATTTCCTGCATAAAATTGGAAATACGTTTGGGAAATATGTTGCTTCAAGTATATTGTTTTCTATAATCCCCCTCTAGGATCATTTCTCTTCTTTACTGTATAGACATGACTTCAGTTTTTCAGACGCATAAAAGTGCTTTGTTCATGAAGAATTAAATACTGATGATAAAACAGACATAATTTTCTCTGGCTGGCATGTCAGGGAGTGTTTATGTGACTCAGCTGTTGACATGCCGGGTCATTACATGACCGCAGAAAGTCCTGTTCTTTTTATGAGCTTCTTAGATGAGGTCGGTTGGGAAAGAAAAGCCGAAAGCTTCCTGATTCAAGCACATGCCAGTGACTCAACCGCATGTTCTACGTGTCCCAGAGACAACAGGGAAGGACCCAAACAAAACCCGTCACTGTACCGGGACCTTAAAGACTTTACCCTGCCTTTTATCTCCAAGGGTCACTGCAGGTCAGCCTTGGCCAAAGTTTCTCCTCAGGCTGAGAGTTATATGAAGACACAGATGTCCACCTTCTGAATCCAGTGTGGTAGTTGCTGTATGTAACACTGGTCCTTAAGAAGAAGTGATGAGGAGGAAGTACAGGTGCAAGCCATTCCTCCTGACATATTCCTGCATTCCCCTCATCAGCTGATACGGTTCCTTGTTTGGAGAGCAAACAAGAAGAATAAAATACTGGCTATAAACACTCTGTGGTCCTTGGACGTGAAAGTATTTTATGGTGCTGCACAGTTATGGTCAGGCTGATAAGTCTGATACCTGAGTGCTTGCCATGTCATTACTGTAATCCAGCTGGTCACTTTGATGCTAACTGGCATTGAGTCAGTTACAGTAAGAAATAATAACTTCTTGCTTGGCTGGAAAGATTCCATCTCTGTAATAGTGCATCTGCTTTATTAGTTTTAAGTCCGGAGCCAGCTGCGTTAACATGTGTTCAACAGTTGCGTTTGGGAAAACAGGGAGAACTATGTTGACATAATTACTGCTAATTTGGCGGAAGAGTGTGCAACTCACTGGGCGGGCAAATGTTTCAGGCTTAAAGATGATTAACAGCATGTCTATTTTAATTAGCATCAAGTCGTTATAACCATTCCTTCAGCGCCGTGCTTTATCATCCAGCACCATCTCTCTCACACACATCCTGTTTTACTCTTTCTGATCGTACAGTAGATAGGTAAAAGCGAGCAGGCTGCGCTGTGTGTGTGAATGGCAGCGGGTGTGTGAATCAGCTGAGGCTCATGTGGCTGGCCCGGTCTTGCTCCCTGCGACCCAGCGGGGCTCAGCCACCAGCTGCCTAGCACCCACTACACATTCCTGCTTTATTCCCAAGCTCGCCTCCCTCCGCTGCACCAGTCAGGACAAAATGTATACCAGCTGCAATATTAAGTAAATTGGAACCTTTACACAGTTGTGTAAGGCACCTTATTGAAAAGTTGGCTCAATCAGTTGTGTAAAATGCAGGTGTATGTAGCCAGGAAAATGCACATTGACATGAATTCAAACAGTCACTGAGTTACGTTTATTGACCATTTACAGTAAGCTGCTGCAGAACTGCAAAGCATTTGTTCTAATATTTAGTTGCACTAGCAGTGTGAAAGCCTAGTATCACACCAACGCATGTAATACACATGTTAGTCCACTAGAGGACACCATGTCAATGTCACCATTGACTCTATATAAAAGTGGAGGAAGCTTCCAGCTCTGAAAAATGAGGCCAATACGGAACAGCCTTAAAACTGCAATACCACCAAGTACCACTAGAGGTTGGCTCCAAAAAGCGCCAGTTGCCATAGACTCCCATTCAACTTCTCTCATGAAATTCTCAGTGCATTTTTCCACAAGTTTTCTGTATCAATCGGTAAATTCCCTCTTTCAGATCAGTGTTCTGGCTGTCCATTTGAAAATAATCCCATTATTAATATATAAATAAAAACTTGTTTGGGGGGGTGGGGGGGGGGTCTGGTTGATTGACAGACCTGTGGTGCAGTTAAGTTACAACTACTGGTGGGTGGGACGTAGTATCGCCAGGTTTCACGCCATGGTAATACAAAATGTGTCACCGACATCTTGTGGACTGACGGGTGTATTACATGTTTTGGCGTAATATCAGGTTGATTGTGCCTCTGGGGATGGCATTGGTGGTTTGTCAGTTGGCCCGCAACTTTAGGTCAGACTGAAATATGTCAACAGCTACTTGCCTGATTGCAAAGAAATGTTGTACAGACCCCCACAGGATGAAACCCTCTAACTTTGGTGTTCCCCTGACTTTACCTCTACTGCCACACTGTGGCTAACAGTTAAGGGAACTGTGCAGATACTGGGTAGATAGTCATGATGTTTGGGATCCTCAGTCACGTTCCTGTCAGCATGAATTGTAGTTATTACTATTATACTTTTTCTGCAGTGCAATCAGAAGAGCAATTTTTTTTTTTAAATTTTGTGAGTTTGATTTTTCTTTATGAAAAAATGCCTCCACTGACATTCTCATCAGCCAGAGTCTTATGTTGTGTTTAGTGCAAAGTGTGCTGGTACTCTGCTCAAAGATCACAAAATGTATTAATACTTGTTAATATAGCCTTGTGCCTGAATAGGTCAACGTTACAGCAACACTTGCAGAAAGACAACTTGCAGCCTTCATCAAGGTCTCACAACATGTTTGTTGCTTATATCCCACGTGTTGCTGGAGTTTGACCTCTTCAGACTGTTTCCATTTAACATGCACCTTGGAAGTAGGTGAAGTTGAGTCATGTCTTTGCTGAGGACTCATGTTTCTTTATCATTTGTCTCTCCGCACAGTTACATTACATTCCAAATTTCTGCTTATCAAGAAAATTGAGCTGCATTATAGGCCTACAAGGTGCTTCATAAATCAAATTTATTATTTTCTCCCATCATCATCATGTATTCACCCTTAAGGATTACCCCCTAGAGGTCTACACACACAAGATTTGCATACCAAGACGCTGCACGCCAAAGTGGCCGCATCCACTATAACTATCAGACACACACAGCCAGACATACACACCCTTCCCTCCAGACCGCCGTCACAGCGCTCCAAGCACAGCTGTCAAAACTCAGGGACTTCCAACACAACAAGAGTGAGAAGGCTCGGGAGGACCAGACAAAGACAGTGAGAGGAAAAGAGATGTTGAACGGACACTTCTGGACAACTGAGATGCTCTGGATCGGGTCCATATACACGTTACACTCACATTCTCTGCATCACGTCTCTTTTTCCCCCTCTTTCAGTCTTTCTTGTCACTCATGCTATTCACGTCCTTCTGTCCCCGATGCTCTCCGTGTCCTCCCCTACCTCTACCTCTCTTTTGCTCCAGGCACGGACTACTGTTGTCTCACATCAGCTCTCATAACAGCTCCGGGAAGACCTCCCTCAACCTCACGCCTCACATGTGAGTCCACACGTCCGAGAGGAGTAATAACACTGAAATCCTCCAAATCAGGTCATGTCAAATTAAGGGAGGTATTTCAGGAGCCCACCCAAGTCTCCGAAAGGGGTCAAGTGAAAGCTTTGCTCGAGGCCATATTTGCATGTCAAAATACACTCAATGACTCAGACTACATCACAGAGTGGGACTGAAACCTGGTCTCTAGGTGTCTTATTCTCTCTGAGATGCTGCAGATTTGTTTGTGTGAAGTCAGGTGTGGATACGGGTGGGAAATCCTGCTGGCATGCAAGGATTGGCAAATCAAAACGTTTGACTTTAATTGCAGCAAGCAAGTGCTTCTCAGTTGAACTGGCTGCAATAATATTTTTCTATCATTTGCATTCCAAATCCTTCATAATAGGAACAACTTTAGCACTGAGAAGTTTGTGTTTATTTTAACTGCTGATGCCACGTTTGGACACAGAAATCACGTGTTTCCTGATGTTGACTTCACCTTAGCATACCTGCTTTGCACCTTCTTGGTGCTCTGCTGCTGGAAATAATGCCTATAGGAATCTAGAGTGCTGCTAAATATATCACCTTTATCTCGGCTTCATCTCTGATTACAAAGAGATGTGTTGGACGCTGATAAGGTTTGGACCTTGCTTGGACTTACAATCATTTGGCAGCTCAACAAGCATTCCAAGGAAGTTCAGACGACCTGGTGATTTATTGCCAGGATGTGGCTGTGTAGCGAGAGTGTGTAGACTCCAGGTTGAAGTAGCTGGTGGCACGGCAGGTCAGCGAGATAGCTGAGCTAGGTAGCAGTCTGGGACTCATTCGGGAAAGCTCCCAAGAGGGCTGTTGACTGGAAGTAGGTGGTAAATCCCCATTCTGAGGACTTTGTTTCTGCTCATATTGTGTAACATCTTGTGAGGGAATTTGAGCTAATCTAACTTCACACACCCAGTCATTATGGAGTCTATTGTGTTGAAAAGTGAGAAGAGAACAAATGGTTGTAATTACTGTCTGTGGACCCAGACACAACTCGCTTCATTAACTCATCTTTAAATGTATTTATTAGAGAATATGACCTACATCTTTTCTATATGTAAAAATAATACACCTATTTATTAGACTAAAAAGCTAAATTGGGGCAGCAACAGATTTTTTTTCTTGTCAACAAATCCCATGAAAAGACCAAATCCAACAATTGAATTCATATTACAAGTATAATTTGTGCAGCCAAAAGCCTGATAAATCATCTCCAGAGGAACAGAAGGTTTCTCTGTTGTACCCACTTCCGATGTGTCTATTAAAAACACATCAATGAGCCTCACTATTACACCTGACATGATGAAAATGTTGTAAGAACATTTTGACTGTATCCATTAATATGGACCTGCTGTTGTGAACATCATTAGATGATCACTAGAGCACCAAATATGAATCTGCCACTGAAATAGTTCCCAACAAATGACATATTTACTGTCACTTGACCAGTCTTTGCAGTACCCAACTGTTTTAGGAAATTGTAGGGGGAAAAGCATATCTGGGATGCATTTAAAAAAAAAAAAAAATTTATTGTAAAAAAATAAATTAAATAAAACCAGTTTTACCCCTAAATAAAATGCTGTAAATATTCCCCTCAGACCTGTGTTAATTGATTTACTTGGTGGAGGCACAATCAGATAAGCACTTTATCAATTTGATATGGCAACCATAACAATCGAAAACAGCTGCCTACTTTTAGCTTGACACAACATTATAATTTTTTCGTAGTCAGGTTTCAGACCACCTTCAGGCCTCCTTTTATCTCAGTTTTGGTCACTATCAAACCCTACAAGAAATATATGTTTTTTTTTAGAAGTTAAATGCTTTGCAATGTTTTCCAGCTAGTTTCTCACCTTGTCTGTCTGCTGTTTGGTTCTGAGCTGGCAGCACACAGTGAGTTGAGAGCAGTGAGCGTTAACCAAATCGATAAAGTGACAGCCCATACAAAAACAAAACAATTAGCTGAACGATGCAAACATTTTCTGTTGAGCTGATGGGGAGCACAAAATCCTAATTATCTGTGGGTTCATCACTACGAGCAATATGACAGTTCAGATCATTTTATATAGCTTTATTATTTGTAATAATGCTTAGTGCAGCTTTAAGTTCTGGTGTTGGCTTCTTCAAAGTGACTAATCAAAATCATGGCTGCTCGCATGTTTGTTCAGATAAACCTAGACTCAACAATATTAGCTTGTTCACTTCTTTTTTTGTTGTTTTAAGATGGTGGGCTTAAAAAAAAAAGTCCATTTTGGAACCCTTTATTGTTATTTAGAGCCACCACTTGCTGCTGTTAATTCAATGCAGAGCTGCAGCCCCAACAACCTTCTTATCGTCGTTATTGCCTCTGCATGTTCACTACATCTAAATAAACTCTAAACTCACCTGCATGCTCCATCTGAGCTGATGTGTACTGGTCCTCGGCAGCCGAATAAGATGCCAGGCACTTCTCAAGTGCAAGGAAATGGTGCGGTTTCACAATTCCTAGATTAGGACTGAAATCTGCAGTTCCCCTACCACTTTAAGTGGCTGTGGTGCACACACAAACCCACTGAGACCATAGAAACATACACAGTGGTTTAGTGTTGGGCTGAGGCCAAGATAAATGACTGCTTCAGGTGAAAACAAACCATGGCCCCAGCAGATTCTTTTTTTTTTTTTTTTTTCCATTTGTAAGTTTTGGGGCGACTTCTCTTTGTGTATCAACTGTTCTTAAACATATGCTCCACTTTGGCTCTTCAACCCTCCAACACTCCTCAGGCTTGTGAATTATTCAAAATGAGGAATTCAAGTTTAAATGGTGCTCTGCAGGCCCAATGCTTCACATGTGTCGAGGACTAAAGGTGGAACAACCCTTTTCGAATCCATTACAGCAGACATTTGGGACGTTAAGTTTAGGAAAACAAAAGACAAAGACTGAGAATTTGTCATTTGTGGAGCAGGTTCTTGAAAGGCGGAGAAAAAAAATGACATATTACAGGACCAGACAGACACAAAATAAAAACCCTCAATTATTCATTGGCTCCAGTTGACCACAGGAAAAGTCCCCGTGCTGCAGTAAGTCCTTGTCAAGTAAATGATCCAGTGACACAGCAAAGGTAAAAATCCCTGTGTGCAGTCGTATAATGATATGTTGTGCTTATGAGCCAGCAATACATGTTATGACCTACTGTAACTGTGATACACAAGATAAGAGCTCAATTGCAGTAATTTCTTGAAATATGCCAGAGCAGCTAAACAAGTGAACTGGATGTTTACGAGAGGTTTTTACTTCGACATGAAAGATGTAGCTAATATATTTAGTTCTAAAAACAAGAGTACAATCATGTGAAACAATATGAAACCATCTTTCTTTTGAGTGATCACCTGAGTGCCACCTGAAAGATTTCAGTGATCACCTGAGTCCCACCTGAGGGCTCGGGGAAAAGCCCACAGAAGCCCCGAATGGCTTCAGTTAAGAGAACAATTGCTTTAGTCACACAATTATGAGCTCAGGGTGACTAAATGCAAAAGGCCCTGAAGGAGCGTTGCTAAAGATCTCTGGCATCCCATTCAATGTGGTCCGCCCACCCCCCGCTGCTCATTACTGAGACCACCAGCTGGGAGCAATATTTCTGAAATGAACAACAACATAGCCCCAACAGCCACGAGTGATTCAGCTTCAATTGACAGCCATGTTGGAAAATTTAGCAACAAAAGCTACTGGCTGAACAGAAAGCAACAACTGGTGGCTTCATCAGAGCTTTAGTGTCGTCAGAAAACAACTCTTTTCTAAATTGTGGAGTTGCAGTTGAGTCACAGGCTCAGACAATAAATTATAGCATGATATTATATTTGACTCAGTAGCAGAAGAAGGACTCGGACGTACATGGGTAGAGGTATCATTCATCACCAAAATGTGCTCAAAGTATCAGAATTAAGTGTTTTTATGAAGCAAAGGTGTCAAATTATTAGCATTATCATGTATAGCATTCTCGTTTTGCAGTTATTTGAAAGTATTATAACGTTTTTATATACACGTTGGTAGTTTAACAAAGCAACATATTTTATAAACTGGTCAGATTTTGGAGTGAAGTCAATGTCAGAATTGTATTTGTGCACAGTACTTGAGTAATGCACTTAGTTATGGTCTGTCACCGATATTACATGTGTATTAGCTGGTACATCAGTATTATTTACTGCCATGCTAACGGCTTTGTGACACCGCACTGAGACACACTGATGCTTTCAGCTAAATGAGCTTTCTGTAAGCTAACCATGCTCACCATAACAATGTTAAAATACTGATATTCAGAAGGTATTATGTTTATAAAATACAGCTGAGGCTCACGCTGTCAGTTTTTCAAGTGTTTGTAATGAACCAAAGAGTTGCACCGTTTTTACAATACATCCCGAGAGGAGCAGAAATGTGTGTACCAACGTGTAAAAGTACATGCCATTTCATAGCTCTTGAAGTATTTCACTCACAACCACAAATGTGAATTGTATGGTGGTGTTCAAGGAAAAGTCAGGGAAATCCCAAATGATTCATCATCTGGGCTCCAGTGATTTGTATACCAAATATCATGACAAGTCATCTAACACTTGTGGACTAGAGGGAAGCAATAACTGACTGATTAACAGACATTGCCATCCTCAGAGTGCCGTTGCTAATATGACCGAAAGAATCCTGGGTAACAAAATCCTACGTATGCAATATGGTCCACTTAACAATTGGATGTGCTTTTTATGCCGCATTTCCCTGGCTGATCTCCTACAACCAGAAAATGTTACAACACAACTCACAGCTTACATCCACTGACTGACTGATCATCTTGTCCCTCCAGCTATATGATGTTGGTCTCAGCTCACGTCATTTTCATGCTGTTCAAACATTTGTGTTTTCATACATGTGCTGCGAGACAATCTACCAATCAACCTTAATCAGATTCAGTCCTTATTCTTCACACAAACTTTACTCTATCGAATACAGAAGTGCCACAAGCAAACCCAATCACCATGGGTGGAACCATGTTCCACAGAAGTGTCTGTTGCTCCTCTTTAAATGATAGACAACAGGTGAATCATCCCGTAATGCCCTCAGATTATAAAAATGCAGCGAGGTTACTAAATTATTTAGTGCTAAAGTGAACTAATGGAAAAGCCTTAGATGAATGGTCTAATCATCTTTTAAGATATTGGTATGTATAGAGTTTGCGGAAAGATTAGCCAATGAATTAATCATTTGATGTACTCATGTTTGTGAAATCCCTTTCACATGCCAGAGGGTTTCAGGACCGAGGCAGACAATCCATCGCCCTCTCCTCCTCCTTCCCCCTCCTGTTTTCTGTATATCTACGTGTACACAAATGTAGATTGCATACATGCCCCTCAGAAGTCACCAGGTTTTAAATGAACCTGCAGCCATCTTGGGTACACTGAATAGATTTGTAACTCGGCAGAGTCGCACACTTCCACCGGGCTCAGTCTTTGCTTTGGCAACAGGATTTCTCCTTGGAGAGGAATGAATGTGCAAATGTGTTACAGGTGGGATTCATTAAACGGAGACCTGGCACAATGGTAGTTGCTCTGCACAATTACCACGTTACAAAAGCAGAGAGCAGAGAAATGCTAACACACAGATACAGCGCAGACGAGCGTACACTTTGTGCACACAATAATGGAAACATGTATAAACATATTGTGCATGTAAGAGCACATCTATGCACATTCTGCATCCACAGCTGAGATTTAACATGCTGATTTCATTGCTCTCCGATGAGCCTTTCAAAACAAAATAACCTATTAATGGAGCCGTTTGTGCCCATGTTATTTCACAGAGGATGAAGAAAGAAAAAGCTCAAATTTCACGAGCTCTTTTTATCCCTATTCTGCTCCCACTTCCCTCACCTCTCAGATAAAGCTTGGAGCTGTCAATACTCCATATTTCTGGAATAACAACATGTGATCCTAACAGTAACATATGATGAGGACTCCTCCAGCTTCTTCTCATCTTCCTCGTTGTGGCGTTAATGTCTATGAATAATGTATCTCGTGTGTTTGCTGAGCTGTGGTCACATCACAGAGCATTCCTCCACATTACAACTTCCTTCAGCCTCTTTTTTTCACATTGCACTGGGACCATTAAAGAACTCAAGGTATTTATTGTGCAGTGATACTGAATATGTAAGAGGGTGCGAGGTGGAAACTGAAAGTGTTCAACATATCCTAATTATCACTGACTACTACAATGCATGGAATTCGTTTGCAGTGTTGGAAGCAATAAAGTCCTGCGTCTTACAGCACTAATGGGAACTGGCTTGCATAGTTGTGTGCTTTTTGATTTGATTTGAGGCGTATTTGAAATTTTCTCTTGTAAACTCTGACTGGCAGCTGTTTCTTGTCTCTCCACACTAATACATTCTCTGTAATGTGTGTGTGTGTGTGTGTGTGTATGCGAGTGTCGTCAAAACCTTTAGGATGCATGGGTAAAGCATTAAAGCAGTTCACCATGTGAATTCTTAAGCAGAAACAACATAGTGCTAGAAATTAAATGTTTAATTTATCAGTGAGCAATAAACTGAATGGTGGCTGATGTTTGCTAATGCCAACAAACCTTAGACATATATTACCCTATAGCTGATATTTTAGCATTCAGCATGTAGCCTAACATGACTTGTGGCCAACGTGGTAGCTGTTAGCAAATATTACACAAGCCTGCTTTGAATAATATATAAAACAGGCCTGTTAGAGTCAGTTTTAAAGTTAGCGAACATTAGACTCCATACGCTAATGGCCATACCAGGCCATGTGAGGCTGCAGCAGCAAAAAGAGTGTCAAGGAGTGAGTTTTACTGCTTATGGATTTAACTTTTCATTCTCAAAGGGTTGAGTTTTTCATGGGATCTTAAAGTTTTGGCCATATATCTATCACTACATGAAACTATACACAATTTAATTAAGTAAAAATCTTAAAACATTGACACAACACAAAAAATGTAAGATTTATTCTACATAAACATAAATAACCAGTTAAAGCGGAAAAGATCATGAATAAAAAAATGAAGCTGAACTGTGAAACTATTGTCCTTTCATCAAACATGACTTTACAGACACAATCTCTTGGTTTAACTTGTGCCGAACTTCATCCATCCTGTTGGACTGATGTTTTACACTTGGGGTTTTACCTCCATAAAGTTTAGATAATCTGGCTACATTGTTGACGCCTTTTATGACCAATCGATTGATCTGGATTGGACTACATCAGCTATTTTTTACATCCCTTAGTCGTGTGCGTGTAAAGTCCTTCCTCTGTTTTTGTTGTTATTCAGGCTCTGGTTTTTGTTATTAATGGTGTCTTGTAAGCCTATTTGGGCTCGGCATATTGTTTAAACATGACACAAAAAAATTTAAATAATAAAATATTCATAGTAGTTTGTTTTAAAGGAGTGATTTAAACCGGGTTGCACCAGTAAAATATTCAGTAAGTCCTCACGTCACGTGTAAATAGGTCCAATCAAAGGCAATCAGCGATAAACATGAAGTTATTGTAGCATTACAAACTGTAACACTACTTCCAAAAATAATAGGTTTTGAAGGTTTTACAAACTTAACTGCAGTCTCTTTGTATTAAAATACGTATGTAATGAAACATAACTTGTACTTTGAGGTACGTGTTGTTTTTGGGAAATGTATTTTGACATTTTCCCAGTTAACATCATTATCAATCTATATTTTGATTAAGTCTGATGTGTTACATGGGTCATATATAATGTAAGCATGTCAGTTGGTTCATGCACTGTAAACACATTATGAGTACATCAGTAATGGAAAGTTACTGAGATTATATAAAAATGTGGCCCTGATGTTTTTTGAAGTGCTGATGTTTATAACTTCAGATACATCAAAATAGACTTCATTTGAAATATTACTTCTGCATGTAAACACACATTAACTTGCACACACCACAGGAATGGAGGTTTGTCTCCCATTGGACAGCCGTGCGTCAGTCACAACCATCCACCAACCCTTCACACCTGGTGATGAGGGCGGGGTGCGTTCAAGTGACCCGTTTCCCAGAGTCCACAGCCAGATAATTATTTCCAGTTGCAATTAGAACAACCGCAAGATTTTTTTTTCTGTGTGAGCAAAGGGGATCAGCAAAATATCCTTTCCCCTGGTTTTTGCTTTTCTGACACGCTTGTATAAATACCCTCCACTTGGTCAGGGGAGTGCCTTTAGGGGAGCTATCAAAGCATTCATAAAAATCAAGATGTATGTGACATCCAGTGGATATCCCCCCGCGCTGCACACGGCAGGCCAACTCAGGAGGGGCAGAGTTGGGGTAAAATTTTCCCTCTTTTCCTCCCTGACTAGCAGCTGATGCCTGATTGACTTTGATGGGCTTTTTTGCACCCTGCACGTGTTGTTCGGCTCAGCCCTCGCTCCGTCGTCTGTCCTCTCAGCATGGTGTTTCTCTGGCTTCTGCTACCTCTAATGTGCGTTTTGTCAGTCCAAAACTTGACCTGAAAACATTCGCCTGCTCGTGTGCTTCTCAAATAACTCTTCCAGCGCAGCGGTCCTATTCCTCCCATGCTTCGTTTACAGATTAGGCCCTGCGTCGGCGTATGTAAAAACACAAGAAGAGGCAATCGGATATTGGGAACATGACTGTGAATGAATGCATCTGCACGTGTGGATCCGTCAGCGTCGCCGGGCAGCTTGGCTTGCGTGTCAAACATTTATAAAGTCGGTACTGATGACACGCACACTCGTATCTGGTGATCAGAAACTCTGGGAAGGCGGCCATGATGGAGGGCTGCCTGACTCCCGTGTGTTCGGCCCTGTGAGGACTGATTGTTCTGTCTGAAAACAGTTAGAGCAAACTGGGAACGCTGACTGAAAAGGAAACAGATTTGTTGGGGGAACGGTGCAAAGCAGCGACTCGGATGTCTTTGAGAGCTTTAAAGAGAAACACAGAAATACCTCAGATTTGCTGTTATGGTAGACACGTGATTAAATGTGGTCTCAAGAGGAAATGGCTATTTGTATTAGACATGCTAGTGTGTAGCTTTGTGTGAATTTAGCAAAATTCAGCACTTTTGGAAAGAAAGAAAGGAGCTGATATTTGTTCTCTCTCGTCCTAGGTTTCATTATTTCTCCTGTGTGTCGCAGAGACCATCACAAACCTGTAGGGGGCAGTGTTTGTTTTACTCTACAGGGTCTAAGTCTGGCCATAACTGGGCATATATGGTGCAGGTGAGAGCAAAGACTGCTGCGACCAGCCTGCAGAGATGGCTACATACTTTCCATTCTTTAATGAAGCCCCTCAATGGGTCCTGCACTACAGCACTTAAAACACACACACACACACACACACACACACACACACACACACACACACACACACACACACACACACACACACACACACACACACACACACACACACACACACACACACACACACACACACACACACACACACACGTGCATACACACTTTCCACTGGTGCAAGGCTCCTGATAATAGACTCTACATAGGAGGCCTGTGAAGTATTTGGAAATGCCACATAGCTGCGAGGGTGTAGACGTTTGAAGGACACTAATGCAAGAGCTGAGGCCTAATATAAACAGCATTATTCACATGAAAGCCGGGCCGCAGCCATTAGGGCTGTGCACAGAGGTGGCACTTCTGCACCGGCACTCTAATGGCACTTGTCGTTTAAGCATGCAGATCTGCTTGCACGCCGATTCCTTTGTAACCTGTCCCACCTGAAACAATCAGCTGTAAAATCATTTGTCACTTTTTATTTTAGGCGAAGATTTCCCAATCTCTTGGATCTCATCAAATCATAATCCAAGTCTTCATCCAAACCTTCAGGGCTTTTCTTTTTTTTTTTTTAAACCATGTGCTTTTTGTGTGCCTATTATTCCATAATAGCAATCAATATTCTGCTGAGAAGCAACTATAGCAGCTGTTCAAATACACTCTTTTCCATTGTGAAACCCTGAATTGCACTTTTTTTTCATTTCTTTTTCATTTTGAGGCTTGTAACTTACAACCGCCTGGAGACTGTAGCTGGCCAGTGCATCAGTTTCTCACAAAATTATGAATCCTAAAGAAACGTCGGCCCACCATAAAGCTGTTGAACTCCAACATCTTGTGCGGCAAATGCACCACACCTGACCGCTGTCAGCAGCCGTGTAGCGTGGCCATCCCACCGGCAGCAGATTGTAACATGAGGCAGAAGAAAACATCCTTGTAATGTTTGAGGAAGATCCAATCGGAAGAAGTGGGGAGTAACATACAGTAAAGGGGAGGATGAATAACACATTTATTTTTTGGCCGCCGCCACAGCGCTCCAACCAGTAGGAAATTAAACAAATGAAAGCGCTTTGAAAGTCAGAGACGACAAAGATTAATTAGATTTGAATTGTTCTCACCAGCCAGGAAGATTGAGCTGTTTTGCCTGTTAATGGTATGGTTCTGATCAGAGAGACGCCCAAGCTGGTTGTTGCATGGATGTTTTTGGCTTCTTTACTCCACATTTGTCTTGTCAACACGTTTACCAACTTCCCCTTTCACTGATGTGATTTTACACTGTTGTCAAAACTGACTCAAAACAGAATGATAAAATGATGATTTGTCATTTTTTCCCCCCTTGATGTGATGTTTTCTTTTTGTATGTTTTTTCAGTACTGCTGTTTAATTCGAGCCACATTGCTGCAACTCTGTACTGGTTACAGTCCAAATAACCCCTTTGATAAATACAGCAACACACATGCCGTTACTTATAATGCAACCAGTGTTGCTTTTATGCAGCAGATTGTATAAGCTCTATAACGAGCTTCAAACCACTTATTTTTAGATTGCAGAAATAACTTTCATCATATAAAATTGAATCAAAAATGTTATTATTTGCTAAAGGAGTCGAAAATAAAGGAAATTCTCAGTAGGCGGTTGTGAGTGAGTGACACACTTTTCTACGGGATTTAAACAAACCGTTGACTCGTTCCTGGTTAAATCCCGCAGTACCAGTCTGTGACCCCTCCACTGGCCAAGCCCATCAGAGATTAAAGGTGAACACAGGGGCAAATCAGTTATCAAATCAGAAACGCTCATCGTCAACTTCCCACTGTGCCATTACTGCACAGGCGCACACACACACATACAATCAACCCTCATCCTTCCAGCTATGGAGGTCAGGACCCCATGTACCAGTACCGAGAATGGAATGAGGGTGAGGATGTATGACCCCTGAAGACAGAGCTGATCATTTTCAGCAGGCCAGGGATGATGTATTAGAAATTTCTGATTTTGGTAGGACTTCATACTCAATAATTATGGTCCAACATAAACAGAACCTAACAATTGATAAAACAATGGATGAACACAGATGAACTCTGAAAAAAACATTCTGTCTTTGCAATCATTTGCCTGCTAGTTTTTACACGTTACAGGATATCATATTGTAATAAGTCATCACCCACAAATATGCACAGTCAGAAAAACTCCCTTGTCTTTTAGAAATATGTCTTGTGAAATTCCCTTGTTACGAATGAGGCTTTTTGTGTTTCCTTTTCAGATTCCAAATTGGACACCACAATACAGAATTACCTACTTTATATGTATGATAACAGTATTTGTTGGACAGTGCCTGAATAGCCTCCTTGTTTTCAATAAAAGGTGAGAATTCTGTGTCTGCAACCATTTCAGCACAATACAGTTGGAAAAATGAATGGAAGAGTTCAAATTTAATTTCTTGCTGAACTTTGTCACCACGCTTATATAGACGAGCTATATCAAGCTTTAACTATAGCATCTCTCAAACTTAGACATTATATTATACGTTTTAAGGGGGCTTACACGAGGGACTATTTTATTGAGTGGCTTCAAGTATTTTCCTGAAGTTTCTGCTGGTTGACTGGCAACCTCACTGTGACGACAAGACTCCAGGAAGTCAGCTAAGGTGGTAATAATATTTTTGCTGCCTTTGGTTAGCTTCGGACCAAGCCATACCCTACTAGCTTTTCCAATGTTTCCCGTCTTCATGCTATGCTAAGCTAACTGGCTAATGGCTGAAGCTTCATATTCACCCTTTTTGCGAGCAGTATCGATTAGAACCCGACTAGACATATTGATCGAGATTTTATTGGCTTATTTTGGCCAATCACATATATTTCGGTATCAGGGTATATGTTAGCGATATGCGCCAATAGAAAACCTTTTTTACAGAACAAGTTGCTAAGAAAAATGCTTGGAAAAAGTTTGAAATTTCTCTATTTGTGTGTTTTATAATAAGCTACTTAATTATTAAATTGTGAAGTTTACCGTTTCAGTGCACTGATGAACAACAAACTGTAAAACATTCTGCCTCCATAACTTATCTAAAAGAGTTAAAATATATATATATATATATATATATATAAAATTGCTTTTATGATAATGTCACAAAATATAATCGAAAACATCCCCCAAAAAAATGTTCTTATTTGACGCTGAACGTGCTGTGCTGATGAAACATTCAGTTTGAACATTTAGTGTTTTGAAAAAGTTTTCAGTTCAGTTTTTACCTCAGTTGTGGTTGGGTCTACGTCTTTCAGCGCTCCAAACACTGTGAAATGTGGAGAAATGAGGCCCACTGAAACTGTAGGAGGCTAAACATAGATGGCTTATAATGGGGGGTTGACGAGTGACAATATGTATAAGTCTAAATTAGTCAGCAAGTGAAAGAAGGAAAGACAGAAACAGAAAAGATAGTCCGTGTGTGAGTAGCTGAGAGTAGCTGCTGATTGACTGTAAAAATTACTCTCAAAAAAGTCAGTTATTCTTCAAATTTTATTTTTATACTAAGATTACAATGAGTAAACACACTAAGCTGATGTGACTGAGAGACTGTTGGATTTGTTTTGCTCTTGTTGAAGTGCTAAGCCTGAAATATCATTCACTGTGTACTCCACCAGCTGGACAGTATCGTTCTCCTGACGCTAGTTTCCACAGCAGCTGAAATGACCAACTGCTTTTTCATTTCACAGTTCATTTTAAATTGCCTGTGAAAGCATTTGACACACTTGCTGTACATTTTTTTTTTTAAAGTTTCCAGGTTTCCTGATAAGGTACAGTAAGTCATGTCAATTTGCAGCAGTAGTTTGACTTTGCATTGACTGTTGTAAGAGGGTTATTTCTTTATTCATTTTGTGACTCAGGTGCAGAAACAATTACAAAAGAAGAAATATGTCAAGTAAAATTTATTTACACAATACAACTAGAGTTGCCCGAAAAGCTACACAACTTCAAACAAAGACTTAAAACATGTAAGCTATTAAAGACAAAATAAGCAATAAAACATGTTTTTAATCAAAAGATTTGAATTCTGGTAATGAAGTTGGTGACCTGATCTGGAGGGGCTGGCTATTCCAAGTTTTTGGGCAGCTATTGAAACCTAGTCTGGATCCCACGACCTGAACAAGCGATGAGCGGTATAAAGGGGCGGGGGGGGGGGGGGGGGGGGGGGGGGGAGAGAGATTTAAGTACTTATACACAAACATTAATATTTTCAAAATAATCCCAACCTTTAAAGATGCCAGTATCACCAGTTAGGAGCTTTGCTGCAGCATTAATGTGACAAGAGTGTGAAAATCTTCTAAAGAGGAGAAAAAGGATAGCTACAATATCTAAAGTGAGGTGAAATGAAGTGCTATGATTGCATAAGTACAACTGCATGGGGGTAAATGGGGAGGATGAGTTCTGATAATGGCCTACCATGTAGTATGGCTGCCTTATATACATTTATAAAGTCAAGTCTTATTATAGCCCAACATCACAAAGCATGTTTCAAAGGCCTGTACATATAAGAAAAACAGCAATGAGCAATGTTATCAAAACACTAAAATGTATAGATGTGAGTTAAGCTACATAGAAAGCATTGCAAATGGAATATTCCACACAGACAATATATAGAATGAGTCAATCAATAGACAGCATCAGCAAAATACACAAAAACGTACAGATGGGAATTAACACATAAAACATAACCCATGTATACATAAACTCAATCAATGTGCACAAGATTAGGTATACAGTACATGTATATTGTATAAATTGGATGATTATAGTTTAGTATTTAAGGCAGACTAAAGGAGGTTGTAGGCTGATGTGAAAAGATGAGCTTTGAGTTTATTTTTGAATGAGTCGACTGAGTTAAATCCTTGGATTTGGGTAGGAAGACGATTCCAAGGGAAGGGGCTCGGTAAGAGAAAGCCTTACCACCCTCTGATGTTTTATGTTTTTGGAACGGTCATTAGATCGGCATTTTGACATCGTAGCGCCCTCGCTGATATATGAGGAGTGACTAGAGGTAATAGGAAGGTGCAAGTCTGTGTAATATGTTATTGGTTAAAAAGAGAATGTTGAAGTCAAATCTAGCAGCACAGGGAGCCAATTTAATGAAATAAGAACAAGAGTTTTCAAGTCTTGGTTAATATCCCAGCATCAGTATTTCATACGAGTTGTAGTTTGCAAACAGTTGATTTCAGTAAGCCAGAGAAAAGTGAGCTACAGTATTAATGTCTGGATGAGACACAAGCAAAACCAAAACAAGGGTTTTAGCATCGGCCATGGAAAGAATGAAACGAACCCTGGCGATGTTTCATTGGTGGAAATATGGAGTCTTTGTATATGCTTTTCAAAAGAGACACTGGGATAAAATATGATATCAAATAAGTCCAGTTTGATTCATCAACTCTGCATCAAGGTATTTCCAGAGCTCTCCAAAGACATCAAAGGATGGCTAAAAATTCCATTTTTGAAAATAATTATAAATAGAAACACTTTTGCTGAGTGTTGCCAAAGTTTGTTCATAAGTAAACATCTCATTTCTCCGTTTGGACATGTCACAACTGTAATAATGTTCAACCACCTGAATCAATGCAGCAATTACTATCTACAAAGAAGTTTAACGGTTCAGGCTTCATTTTGTTCACTCCTAAAGTCATGGCGGGCTTAGTGAATCTTAGCAGTCAGTAAGTGGCTCCTCAACTGGAAAAACATTGGCTTATAGTTGTAAAGACCTAATGAAGCATTAGCTCACATTGCCTCTACCCCCATTGCGCTCTCCTACACTCTCCCAGACAGAAGGAAGAAACACAGGGCTGATAGTCCAGGCGTCTAATCCGTTATCTCTCCAACAACCTGTTGCTCCTCGGAGACTCATCCCGGCCCCGCAGCTTCCCCTAGGCCGAGGTTTCTCGTACGCTCCGCTGACAGCTATCTCCCACAGCAATTGTTGGTAAACACGATTGAACTGCTTACCCCAACAACAGGTTTCCTCAAACCCTAAATCCAGGCCACAGAGGAGACCCCCCTCTTACCCTTTTGACCCTTTCCTCAGTCCAAACCCCCCGTCCACCCCTTTTCCACCTCCTCCTCCGTGGTGGTGGCGGTCGATGGGCCAGTGAGATAAGCCTGAGTGGAATTCCCGTCTGGGTGTTCTTGGGAGTGACCTGGGTGGCAGAGGAGCGTCAATGAAAATCACTCAGCACTCGGCTCAATAAGGAACCAGTCTGAGCCGTGGCTGCATTTCACATCACTCTAATTTCTGCTTCTGTTTTGTCTGGCTCTTTTCTTTTTTGGAGAGAGGTTTTACAGTAAGCAAGGAGAAATGGTTAAAGAAAGGGCAAAAAGTGCTGACTTAGTTGGGAGCCTGTGTGAACTTTTGACAACCTCTCACCCGAGGTAAGACAGCCTTAAAAAGTCTTGTAGTGCATTAATCAAGGAATGAGCTTAGTGCTGAAAAAGAGCTTGAAACAGGCACCAAGAATGTGATCCAATACAAATCCGCTTTCTTAGAATTATGAAAAGGAATCACATTTGGGTCAGATTTACTGTAAGACCAGACGGGTTGTTACAAAAGAATACACACACCAATGATCAGTTGTCCAATTTTTTTTTTATCGAGATCCATTAATTCCTGTCGCCCTTTTCGTAAGATTTGCCTTCAAATGAGACGTACAACAGCATGCTGAGGTCCTGTCGGCCATATTAACCATGCGTCTACCACTTCCTTAGAGACCGTGGGTCCACGGTGGAGGGGCCAGTTGTCTGGGAAAGAATGCTAGGGGTCTAGAGTGGCCTGGGTTAGGCAACGGCCTGGCCATTGTGCCCCAGGAGAAGGTAATTAGGAAGTGAAACCTTGACCAGTTGACAGCAGGCTTTGTTCAGGGGCGAGTGGGCCAAGAGAAATGCTTTTGAAAGCTTTTTCACTTTCTTTGCTGAGGCGACCTCAACCCCTTCCTCCAGGAACATGCTGGGGAGATCATATAAGTTTCTGAGGAAAAATGCTTTTGAGGGGGGTTAAGTGGTATTTATTGAAAGAGAAGAAATCTATAGGCAGTGCCTTGTTTGACAAGGGTACCAAACCAAATATACAGAGTACAGTATCTGTTTACCAAAAATGTCATTTCTAATCCACGTTCAAGCACAGTTCCAGTATTTATTTCCTTACTTATCATACTGCTAATATATATTACATTTTGCAAATTCTCATAATTATGCTAATAATACCCACATCCTGGGCAGAACAGCAGTCCATCCAGTTCAGGATCTTCTATTCTGCTGCAGCTGCAGCCAGAGCAGCCAGCCAGTTCATAATCAACTCTACATTTCCTGTACTGTACACTTGCTCTCCAGCGCTAAACTTGTGGACGAGCCAAATGACCAGCATCACTGCAGTGAGGGCATCCAACTCTGGGAGCCCACGCCTGTCCTGTCCCTGTCGACCCCGGCGCGCAGCTCTCAGCTCCTAATGTGGCAGGAAAAGTGCTAACATGGCTTTGGCGGACTGCAAGTCGCAGTAAAAGGAAACTACACACTCTTTGGGCAGCTGGTGTACAAGCTTCAACAAAGGAAAACTCCTTGTATTTTCAAATGGAGACATTTTAAATTAAAATAATCCCCAATATGATTTAACATAATAAAACCCCGGCTTTGTTTTGTTTTATACTGTAATTTATACTTCAAATTTAAATTCAGTGATTTAGCATGGAAGTTATCTCACCTTACACAACCAAATCCAAAAGTCAAAAGTCCTCCATATTAAAACTGGAAAGATGACCTTTAATCTTAAATTATTTTACAGCCCAGTATTACATCAGAGCATGTAATACACACATCTGTCCACACGAGGATTCCTTTGTCAGTGTCACGTTTTGCCTTGCCAAGGCGTGAAAAGTACACACACCTATCACCAGGGTCGAGGAAGGAGGTTGTGACGAAGTACAAAGAGTGATCCATGAGTCCATGAAGGGGGGACGTCCGGCGTGGTTGGATGGAACAACTGGTGTTTTGGTCCTGGAGAAAGCAAACGTCAACATGGATGTTTTTCAAGTAATGGAGGTCATGTGACAAAGTAAAGAACTTGGTCCTCGCAGAGAAGTAGGTCAAGGGTGGTTGGATTAATTAACTCAGGACTTTTACCCAGAAGACAAGGTTGCAAGTCCATGAGAAAGCGACATGGATTTCTTTTAGCTAACGTAAGTAAATGACTTGCATCATGTAAAGTATTTAGTTTGCGTTATATGTTAACTTATGTGATGTAATATTACCTGCGTAAAATTACTTAATTTAACCCAAACCATGATCTTTTTCTAATCCTGAGTTGTTTCTGAAACCTAAGCATGTCGTTTTTGGTGCGCAAACTTTAGGCACCTTACTTTTCAAGCCCAGGCTTGGCAAATTACATGGCGTGATACCGGGTTGTATTTTGTTCCATATATTTACGTTAAGTTTTTAGCAATGCTTGCCGCAGGGCTCTTGAGATAGCAGTGTTGGTCCTCTAACCCATCACTTTGATCAGAGAAATCTCAACAACAATCAGAGGGGTTTTCATGAAATGGAATTAATGTTCCACACAGTATGACCTGCAATAACTTTAAGGACAACATCTGCAAAATACAAAACAGAAGTACAATGGGGAAAAAAAGACAAGTAACATCATGTCTTTAACCTGAAAAACCCTTGACCACAACAAACAGATTCCTCTGCGTTTGAGTTTGAGCATTAGCCTTGCAGCTAGTCTATAAAACATCAGAAAGAAGACCAGTGGAATCTGCATGTCCTTTGTTATCCCCTTTGTTCTCTGCCTTATTATGGGAAGTCTTTGAGCAGCGACCCTCGGTAGATGGCGGTTTCATTCCATCCAGTCTCAAGGGATTGTTTTGTTTCCTTCCACATTTGCTTAAACGGGGGAAATTATATGAGTAGATGTTTTCTCAGTGAGTAAATCAACATTAATGAATGTAAGGCAATCAAATAGATCCTCGAGTTGCATGCTGTAATGATGGGATCTTTAGTCAATAGCAAATAAGGTCATGACAATTTGTTAAAAGCCTCTTGGGTGCTTGTTTACACATTAAAAAGACCCAAAACTGAATGACTTATACTCATAATGAATAATAAAAGAAGGATAAACATGGCCATCCAAATTAAAGGTTTAACTGTTCTAACGCTGGTGTGGATCTTCAAACACATCTCACCGTAGTGTTTTGGAAAAAAATACATCACCTACTTGAGGTGGTTAGTCTTAACATCAGTCAGGTTTTATGAACTTGTTTGGGAAAATCTGCGGCTTTACTGGTGGTTTTGCACCAACATTTACAGTGCTTACGTCTCTTAGCGCAGGTGTCACAAACAGGCTTTTCCAAGTAAATGAAGTCAACTGATTGCTCTTGACTTTCTCCTGGAGTCTGTGGAGCTCAGCTGGGACAGCGATCAGTCCTCGGTGACTGCGGTGATTAAAGTTTTTATGTAGTTGAGAGCAGAGTTAGAAAATGCCAAAGGACATTTAGATTAATGATGGCATCCCTGAGGCCAGTATTATGTCACTCTGAATGAGGACTGAAGAGACAGAGGGATGACATTTTTACAGGCCTGGTACTTATAAACACACTTGTGTGTATTTGTAAGGAAAGACATGCCAAACACGCAAAAAACACCAGGAACCACCGCACACACAAGCGCATGCATATACTTCTCAAGAGCTACACCATAACACACTGACTCTGTGGCCGCTCTAGTGTCCCATAAGTGTGTGTATATGTGTGTGGTGAGTGCCATAGCTGGCTGGTGGGCCAGTGTTTGATGATGAAGTCATCAGTTTAAGTAAACTCCAGATGGCCAGGCAGAAAGTAAAACAAGTGCCATCTGCTTAGATTCAACTGCTGCTCAACTTCTCCCTTCTCCGTCTCCCGGTTTCCCCTCCTCTCTCCGTTGGCACGGCGAAGGACCGGAGTACTCAGAACATTAATGCCATTAGTGAAATGTTTCAGAAGAGGCAGCCAAGCACAATGCATTACACTAGCACTACATTACCACTGAGGGCTGCGCTTTGCTGCTGGCTCACTCAGTCACAAGGTAACACACAACATGTAAATCAATTGAGGTTTTGACTGTGTTGATAGTAAATGAATGTCTATCTAATACAATCAAACATTAATGAAATTATATTCCAATTTGCCATGTGTCACAATTCATGATAATTGTTTGACCTTTAGATGTTTATCACTGTTTTGATAAATCTTGATTTATTTTTATTGATAAAAGAATCAGCAATATAAACTCTGACCATTAACTGTCAAGACAAAACAAGCGGGACTCACTAAAACTGAAAGTGTTCAGCTTCACAGCAGAAATAATCCAAGGCAACTGTTCTGTTCAATCAGAGGGTCCGAAACTGTTCAGATCATGTACCATTATGTACCAAACAACATTTCCCTGTAAATCTTCCCACCCCAAATACCAACAATGTCTTTGTGAATTAAAATCCACTGATTTAACCATGCAATTGACTCAGAAAAGCTAAATAGCAACAAAAGTTGGTCAAATCTGTTTCCAAATCAGATGTCCATTTGACAGTGCCTTTACCAGATTGTAGTTTGCATGGTAAGGTCTTTTTACTCGGCAGCTCACCTGCAGACTCCGTCTCCTCTTTGGCATTAAAAGGTCCAGTGTTGTCACTTGCCATTAAACTGTTTTTTTTTTTTTTTACCTTGCTGCCATTTCAAGAACTCACACGTCCGCTTCCTAAAATCATCAACTGAGGAGGGTAGTGAAATTCTTAGGTTTTTCAGCAAGGCTCTTGCGTACCACCAGTGGTACAAATACCACAGCTTGGGAATCACTGTGACAGACGTTGGTATATTTTGTTTGCCATTTTTGACTTAAGTTGGTGAAATAGAACATTTTAGTGTAAGTATTAGCATTCTTAAAAGGTTTATCAGTAGTGGGACTAATAATGTAGTCGAGGGGCAACGGTCAGCAAAATTACAAGGATTCATACTTTGAAGCATGAATCTCAGTTCCAAAATGCACTGCAATTTGTTCAGTAGTTGTCAGAGTGTCTTGCTTAAAGACAAGTGGTTTATGGGATCCCTCTTTTGTATGTTCCTTGCTTCCAAAATTGGCAAATGGCATGATTGATGGAGAATGTTTTAGGTTTTTTACTAATTACTAAACTATTCTCCCACAATGATTCTTCCCCGTCAGTCTTCTCTCCTGATGGAACAAAATGCAGTTACTTACTTTTTAGGGTTATTGTACTATTAACCTACTTACCGCGCATTATGGAGGCCTTTAGCCTACATACAGCCAATGGCAGCAAACTCCATTCTGTCTGTTCCAGACAATATATAACGGTATGTTCATTAGTTTGGCATTAACTAATTTTCACAACACATGTTTCACAAGTACATACCAAAGCCTATTAATTTCATAATAGCTGTTCCACTTCCTGTTTACATAGAAAAGAATAACGCTGCTCGTCTGGGTGGGACATACGTAATTGAATTCAGTTGTTCTTGAAGAAATTAGTAATATGACGTTTAAATCACAGCATATTTTCTTATTACACATTAATTCTTAATGTTGCAATAACCTATCTTTGAGTTTATCTACACTACTTCTAATATGTATGAGAACTGTGTTTCAACATAACTCCAAACTACTTGCAAAAACCTACGTAGAAAAAGGACCGCTGTATTTGTCTCACTTTAGATAACCAGTAAAATAGTCAGACTCCTAAATATGATCTTATATTATCCAAAAGATTTGCAGACTGATACAAAAAAAAAAGTGGGAAAACTGTGGTGGATTTAGCACTATACCTTTACTGGTGTGTGCTGTATGTTACAGCTCCATGTGATGAATAAGCTTGGGCAGGCTTGTTTGTCTCCTCCCACTGATGCAGAACTTTCAGCGATGCCCTTCATCTGCTTTAACAACATTGGACTCTACACATCGTTTGAGCTGTGTGTCCCAGAAGAAAAACAGGGCCAATCTCCTTCACCACTGTGTGCTGTAATTAAGGCCACAGCTGGCAGTTCCCATTACGCCATCGGGGCGAGCAAGCGGACCTGGTCTGTGGCACTACAGGGCCCTCCACCTCACCTCTCCGCCCGCCACCTTCTTCCTCTCCTCAGCACCTGTACATTGTAAAGAAGCAGTGTGTCGGCCCGAACAGCCCCGCAACTAACAGTCTCATAGTTTTGAGAGTGTTTGTTGTGAAACACTTTGGTGTAACACATCATCTCCCCCCCGCCTCAGCGTGTATATTTTAACATACGCAGACTGGTTCAGCCGGACCAGGTGGGGGAAATGTCCACACGTGGTTTTGGGTTCAGTAAAATTCACACCAGCCTTTTATATCTGACAGGAAACGACATGGAAATGTGGCATAATAGAGAACAGGCAAGTGCTGCGACAATTGCAGCAGGGGCGAAAACACTGAGGGCTACAAGGCAGTGAGCAGGGGTTTCATCACATCGGGCTCCCCCCAGCCTCCCTCCCCTCCTCTCTTCTCTCACTCACCCATTCGCTTCTCTCTCACTTCACGGGACAAAAACGTTATTTTCAAGCAGGAATTTTAATGTTGTGCCATTTAGAGTTTGCCCCACACCACACCAAACGGGGCCCTGTCCCTGTAGACTCGCTCTCTCCTGGCCAAGATCAGCTGTCTGACCGCAGAGCAGCCTGTTGTAAACACTGGCCAGATTACCACACAGACAACACACACACACACACACACACACACACACACACACACACACACACACACACACAAATGTATAAGCAACCATTGTCAACAAAACAATTTGCTTCCAGCTGCATGCCGTATTGATTTAGATGGAGGCAGTTAGGAAGATTACAACTGGATTAAATAAAAACAGGACATTAGTGTCCAAATCCATTTCAGGTTGTGGGAAGTCTTATGTAACATTTAGAGGGAGAAAAAAACAATGCAACTCCATTAATGATGTGCACAAGATTGGCAATAGCTGGCTATTAAATTTCCCTGCAGGTGCTGCAGCCGCACGATTAGAGGTAAAACTGCAAACTGGAACCAACCAAAACATACCGGATCAGGGTCGCTGCTGTTATTGTTCCAAGTGGTGCTGTCAAACATAAAAATGACCATGCATTTTGTTGGTCTGTCTCCCTTTGTTCATGTATGTTTATGTAAGAGTTTCTGTCAAAACATGGAAAAAAAAGATAAATGTGGCTAATTAAAAGAACATTTCTTTGGTAGTTGATGTAATAGATACCTCATTGTGCGGTTTGGGGGCAAAGCTCCCCTTTAACCAATCACGACCTCTGCTCGTATTGAATTTGACTCTTACAAAAGTGATGTTTTTGAAATCGTGTTTAACACACACACACACACACACACACACACACACACACACACACACACACACACACACACACACACACACACACACACACACACACACACACACACACTCACAAAAGCACAAGTACACAATCTGTATTAAACAGGCTGTGGTGTGTCACATCAGATTTGCACAGAGGTGAGACCGAGGTTCACACTCTGAATTAAAAAGCTGAACTGATGGAAAGACTGAGGCCCTGTGAGTCATGGCTCTGAAACGAATTGGACCGAGACACTACAGCATGAGCACACCTGCTGCACCTTCATGCTGCCCGCAGAATGTCCTCGGCATGTGTGTGACTCCTGCTCCGCTGTGTCAAAATGCAACATGTTCCAGCTGACTGCAATTAAACGATAAACTGGAAATACTTACCGTTGATTTAGTTGTACATAAATTGATCTAAATGTGTTCCAGGGAGGAGCCAGTTACCTCACCGCTCACCACCCAGGGCAGACACACATTTATCTAACCAGGGGTTTATCAATTAAGGCCCCCCTCTCCTCACCTGTTTTTTCCTCCTTTTTTTTTTGGTGTGTTTCAAGGCAACACGAAGATCATCTGGAAAAACAGCTCGCAGAAATCGCAGGCTTCACAATCAATCAAGGAGCAGAGCTGTGAGGCGCTGGTTTGAAACAAACACAGCCAAGCAAAGGGACTCAGAAAAAAACCCACTCACAATTTCGTAAATAGTTTTCTTTTTCTCTTCTTTATTATATTATTTGAATCTGTTAAACATCATAAATCCTCTGGATGGGAGATAGACTGGAGCGCCTCAGTGAGAGATTTATATCCCTTGCCTTTTTCTAATCCAATATCCCCTCCTCTCCAGCCATTCCCAAAATGGTTTGGCTTTGAGGACTCTGTGGAGGCTCTGCTTAGGGGAAGCGCACACACACACACAGACACACACACACAGACACACACACATACACACACACACACATACACACATGTTCACACACCCTGAGTGACCAGAGCAACAAGAGGAATGTAGCGAGTTGCGCCACATCCCAGCTGGACTGACAGTGAGCGCTAGTGGTGTCCTTCTTTCCACCGAGGAGGATGAAAGGACATCAACTCGTCTAAGACGCTGAAGGAACGCCTGGAATTAAGAAAAGGGGAAGCTCTCCAACAGAGGCTTGCCTGGGAGACGACCTCGGTTCACTGCTAAAGCGAAGATGGGGGGAAAGAAAAGGGAGAGAGAGAGAGAGAGAGAGAACTTCAAAAACACTCCCCATGCCACACCTGTGATCAATTATGATCTGCAAAATTAGAGAGTTACTAACAAAGCCCCGGCCTGTAATAATTCATAATTATCAAAAGAGCAGCAAGGAGGGAGCTCGCAGGGTTCACGGGGACATTGGAGCAAATCTGGAGGGAGGAGGGGTGTATGTACAATGTCCTCAGTGTGGCGTCCCACCTCAGGCCTCTTTGAACCAAAGGGTCAAATTAATCTAAATGTGATTCAATCGAACACTCACATGTCTGTTGTCTGTAAAAATATTAGCATTGAGCTGTACTACCACCAAAGGTTCTTTTGGACTTCCAACGTCTAAAAGAAAACTGTGCAGTAAAATAAATAGTGCAGCAATAAACACCTTCCCCACCAGTTTCCACTTTGCCGTTTTTGTAGCTGCTAGCGTTTGCTCTCTGATAAAACACATTTGTAGGTTAATGACATCCATCATCCTCTGATATGAAACCAATGAACGCAAGATATTTTGATCGGAGAGTTTTATTATGTCCCTGAATGAACCAAGGACATTTTGCAGCAAGGCCACAATGCGGAGAATGAATCAATAAGGTGAGAATCTCCTCATAAAGAATCACTCTAAAATGTGATCTTTTATCTTTATCGACGGCCTTTATGGTCGCTGACACAGCTCTTATCTTAACGAGAGATTAAAGTGAGATAAACGCGCACAACCCTCTTTGCTATTTTTAGCGCAATCATAAAGACAAAATCGTTGCAAAGTCTAAAATGTAAGTGTCTAGATGCTTTAAACATGAGCAGTTAGTCAGGAAGAGATACAATCAGTGTGAACTACGATGCTCTAAAACCCTGTTTGCTTATCAGTACTGCTGCTAAACCTGTCAGAGAAACCACAGCAGTGAGAATCAGACACGGTCTCTCAGTGGACACATCTGGGAGGAGCACCGGGTGGAGGAGGAGGAAGAGGGGGGCAAAATGAAATCCCTTTCCAAACAATCCCTCTGCCAGTGAATATCCCAGAGAATACACTCTCCCCCGAAAGAAAATAAATGGAATCTCCTGTTTGGGTTAGATCGCTGAGAAAAAAATAAAGCCAATTTGCCGAAACTGCTCAATATGCAGTGTGTTAGCGCCGGAGTTAATTGGAGGAAAAATGTGAAATGTGAGCCAAAATGGACAAGGATAATTGCGGTTCACTATGAGCCGGTAGTTCACGGAGCTATCTTTAAAATAAGGTCCTCTGAATTCAACAAAAGATCGGTTTATATGTTGTTTCTAATCAGCCTGGTTAGATAGTTGCTTTTATTTGATGCACTTTACAGATTGTGTTTGTTAAATGCTGCAAAGTCAAACATTTTAACCTCAAAATTAGGAAGAAAGTCAAACTGTCCAAACTTGTGGGAAACTGGAGGGAGATTCTCATTTCTCAGTTTCACAAAGTTTTCTCAGCTGCAGGTATCTGCGGCTGTCTCTCATGTTACAGTGAACACTATAAGACATCGTACTTCAATGCTAAAGTTTAATTTTAAACGTTGCATAACTCTATGAAAACATCGTTGTAGGCTAATAAATTGCCAAACATTTACATAGGAAATGTACAGTTGTGCTTTTCAGCTCTTTTGTGTTGACACAACAGCTAACGTTCCCGTATATCACGGCTGTAGTAGCTTTAGCATGAGCTTATAACTCCCATATTACTAAATAAATCACATCTACTGGGATCTTCTCATTTCTGACTTCCAGTGCGGGCCATCTTCCAGCCCACAGAGGCTGTTTGATATGATTTTGTTCTGACCGATTTTATTGTTTAATTAGTTGAGTAATAAGAGTGTGGTTACATGAGTCATATTGTGTGTAATCAGCCATTCACTAAATCTTACCCCTAAACAATGACTGCCCAATACGAGCGCAGCAACTTGTTCTTAACAAGACACAGAATATGTAAAGTTGCCCAGTTTATCATTTTAATAACAACAGCAGTACTTTCTTCCAAGAAAAAGTAGAGAACTTCAGTGTGAATCATGTTTTTCATTTGTTTATTTGTCCTTAATGGAATGGTGAGAATGCTGACTTTGTTCATGGACTACATACATAATATTGTCTTTTAGCACAATATTACATAACCAGCAAGTGCAAAAATGCTAACACCTTATTTCGAGTTGTTCTTTAAAAACAAGTCAGCAGAAAACATTAAAAAAAAATTTTTAAAAACAGCTGGAGATTAACAAATGAATGCAGCTAACTTTAGTTTATTTAGCATGCAGGCTACTTTACCAAAAACAATGGTTGTCAGCTAGAAATGAGACATCAAGTTTGAGCGGTAAATCAGTCACCGTTGGCATTAGCTATAAACAGTATCAGTTTGGAAAACGTGATCTTGACATGGCAATAATTAAAAATGCCAGAATATGTCAAATCAACTCAACATTTGCGTATGTTTGCAATTTTGTAAAATTCGTGAGATTTCTCCACAATACAAGTATTCAATGGAAACTCCACTGAAGACATTACAGCAAAAAATGGCACAGGGTTTATGGGAAAAGTGGTCTTTTTCCAGCCTAACAATTATTGCATATACCTGCATCAGTCTAACCATACAGTATGTGCGAAATTACGTTGAAGTTACGTTTACATGAGTTTTATACACTCCTACAGTTGTAAAAGACTGCCCTTTGTTTATTAAATAATTATTAAAATAAAATCATATTTTGTTTTCCTTGACTTACCATATTGGCTAATTCCCATGTGGGGGGGGGGGGGATCACATTCATTCACTCTACAAATGGCATTGAATTTCTTGAGAAAATCTGAAGTAAAATCAAGCATTTTTGATTGAATCTTTTAAATAATCCTGGAGTGACTGATATATGCTGTGCTAGAATGGTCAGGTTGACAGTTGTGGAAACCAAAAGCTTGTGAAAATCACAATGAAATAACAGCACATTTCCTGTAGCTTACGGCTCTTGAAGCCACATTAAGGCCTCATCTGGCTCCCCACTTTGAGAACAACTGCTGTCCAATACACGACATACCATTTCCAAAACACGTTTTTACTACACAGTCTTTTACTGTGCCCAGTAAAGATAAAGGCTGCAGAGGATAACTGCTAACTTTAAATTAGTTAACTTATGCAAAGAGAGTCTCGATGCTCAAACAGTTGGCCTGCAGGGCTGCCAGGGTGATGTCCACCGTGGACCCGGTTAGCAGGAGGCCCAATCTGTCTCCCAAAAACCTTCAGAGCGAGCATGCATCTCATTAAGTTAACAGCTTGCTGTCAGCACGGTGACAGGAAGTCAGACTGTTGTGTCATGATGAATGCTCTCATAAGCACTGCATGTCATGGGTGGTGGTTAACCTGAGGTATTTTTTTTGGGGGGGGAGGGATCATTGTGTTGTTGAGCTGAGAATATCCAAACTGAGGTCTCTTCTTTTTCATTATGATTTGACCAGCTACCACTACAGGAAATGACTTGAAGGTAATACCATCAACTTTCTGAAGAAAAGTGATATAACCAAACTTGTCTGTCTTTGGTAAACTGTTGTTTTTTTTTGTGTTTTTTTTATCATCATCTTGAGCAAATTTCATAACATTTCAATCAAACATCTCTATAATTTTTTTTTTTAAATAGTGAAAACTAGATGTGAAAAGCTGTTTTCATTTACTGAAACAAAAATGAGGCGTTTCTAAATAATGATAACCAAATAAAACTGTATTTGTGTTTGTAAAATTTCTATTGAGATGCTGTGGCATGACCTTAAAAAGGCGGTTGGTGCTGGAAAACCCTCCAATGTGGCTGAATTACAACAACTCTGCAAAGATGAGTCGGCCAACATTCCTCCACAGCTGTAAAAGACTCATTGCAAGTTATCGCAAACGCTTTGTTGCAGTTGTTGCTGCTGAGGGTGGCCCAAGGGGTTTAAGGGGCAAACACTTTTCACACAGGGCCATGTGGGTTTGGATTTTTTGTCTCTCTTAATAATAAAAACCTTCATTTAAAAACTGCATTTTGTGTTTACTTGTGTTATCTTTGACTAATATTTACATTTGTTTGATGATCTGAAACATTTAAGTGTGACAGACATGCAAAAAAATTGGACATCAGGAAGGGGACAAACACTTTTTCACACCACTGTATGTGACGTTATCAGCTGATGTAATACTTTCAAATCCAGATTATTCTCACTCACCAGTGTGTCACAGGTACAGTATAAACACACTGTGAACTGTTTCTGTAACATCAACACAATACTGTGAACTGTTTTAAAATGAAGAGGGCTGAAAAAATAGCCATGCAAACATGATGACAGACCACAGAGTCCTGCCTCGTGATGTAGGAGTATAAATGAGGGACTGCATAATTATTTTAAGGCCAAAAAGCTGATTTGTGATTGGCTTATCCAACACTAACTGGCCTGGAAGTCTTTACTCCATGGCAGTGGTGTTTTAATGGTGGTTGAGGCTCAAAACGCCTGCCTGTCACACTGGTACATTTGCTATTGCACTGATTTGCAAACAATACCCCAAGCACTTCATATATAACCATTTTCTGGGATAATTTGATTGCTCAGATGCTTGTCTGGGTCCCCTGTGTCAAAGGATTTTGCCCCAGTGTGCAATGTACACTATTTCAGCAAAGAAAATAAACCTCATAAAAGCTGGGGTCTGTGCCAACAAGTACCCAGATGGTTCATTTAAGAACCATGAAAACAACATTATATGTTTCTTATTGTGCATGTTTCATAAAACTGCTACAGTTACCCCCTAATTCTCTCCATGCGTGTGCGGACAGACACATACACTCATTTAACACACACACACACACACACACACACACACACACACACACACACACACACACACACACACACACACACACACACACACACACACACACACACACACACACACACATGGCCACGTGTGTTTGCACATGCATCAGAAAAGTAGAAAGTGTGTTCACATTAAAATTAATGGTCAGCTACCTTCTATATGGTCAGATCCCCAAAAAATAGAAGGAAAGTATCAGACAAACAGATGTGAAAAAGCAGATCAACATTTTGAAATTCAGGTTTTCAGTGTGTTTCAAACTTATCTGCTCAAATTCTTTGCTGCATCATATCTTCCATTGATCTCAATAGCAATCAACCTTATTTTAAAAAAAAAAAAAGGATCAAATAAATGTAAGGCTTATTAACTGATGCGTCATTGCACTTCAGGTATAACAAAAACTGGATTTCATATTCAAATAAAGTCTGTCTTTTCCCCCAACTCAAGATCAGTGATACAGTGATATATATATATATATATATATCAGAAATTAAACAGATACATTTATACTTTTCTCAAATGAAAATAAAACTACAAGACCTGTTATGGTGTCCTCTGTAACCTCTGTAAGTGAAGTAAACAGGAACACACTGGCGATATGAATCGAAGCAAGTGAATTAGCAGGTCATGTTTTGTACTTGAGCTGTGCAGTCATCTGACAACACAGACATGTCGATAACAAGATATCAGATGTGTGTCCATCTTGTGAAACACAAAAACTGATCAGTTGTGCGGCAAAAGAACCCAAACAGAATCCAGCCATGTTTGTCATCACGGCCTATTTGTCACACTTGTACCAGATGGTGGCAATAATTTACTTTTTTCATGCCATGTAACTTAAATGAGGGAAAGAAGAAGGTAACTTCAAACAGCTTGGATGTTTTAGTGTGTTATTCTGGGCAATAAATGATCTTAAAATGCTATATGTAAATCACAATGAAACATATCAGCTCTGTAGACATCACTTCTGCATCCTCCTCTATGCTGCAGGTAGTTCTCCCAGTCGATTTTGTTATCCTCTGCCCACTGATGCCTGTATTTATATTTCTAAAAACAGCATCAAAATATCAGATTGAGGTATTTGTTTAATACAACCTCTTTCTAATGGTGAAAATAAGGCATCCTAATAAATTCCACAGTGACAGGGCACACCCAAAATGACGCTCCCTCCCTCTTTCACCATCACAAACCAAACCAACCCCCAGCTTTGCTCCTCCGGCATCATTCCCGACCCCTGCCAGTCTCTGGGAAACTCCCAGCGTGCTCTCTGCTCCACCAGTAACCGCAGGAAATGAGTCTTGGAGAGCGCTGAAGTTTAATAAAAAATAAATGAATGGGGTGTCCCAGGGACAGGCTGAATGAAGAGTGGGAAGGAGAGGAAGAGAAAAGTCTAAATCAGTGCCCTGAAGTGGAGGATAGGCAAGAGAGGAGACAGAGAAGGAAAAACAAAGTCTAAAATTTGAGCCCATTACTGCGTGTGTTTCAGTACAGTGATGAATCGGGGAAACCAAAACCAGCTGCGACGAACGGTTCTCGTGAACAAGAATGGCAACACGGATCAACTAGCGGGTCGTTTAAAACCATCTAACCTTCGCTTTACCCTTTCTTACAATGGCCAGCGGGCACTGAGCCTACAAACACAGTACAAACACACACTCAAACACAATTTAATCGTGCATGTGTGTGCGTGTGTGTGCGTGGAGATAGCCGCGTCGATCCCTTTCTTCCCTCTCCTGACACAATAACTCTCATGCTCTGAATGGAGGGACAAACATTCCAGACATGCCACATGTCGGGGCGGCTGGCGAATCATTAAACTGTGGAAGAGAAACTGCAGGATGCCCTCTTTTTCTCCCATGTCTTCTCTAATTACCCTTATACCTTTAATTGATGTTCAACATGAAGCAGGTATTAACTAAAAGTGAAGGAAGAAAATGGACATTTGGAAGTGAGCGGATACACTTTATGCTCCGATGAGGACGTGTGATAGCTCTATAAATTAGGACGGGGTGTTATCGCCCCTCGGCAGGATTACAGCTCACCTCTGGGCCTCGTAAGAGAAGAGCTTCCTGGAAAAGAAATGACCATAGAGTGTGATGAAGAAACTGCTACAACAGTAAAGGTTTGCTCATCAAATCCAACTCTGAGGCAAAAAAACAAAAAAAGGAAGGATGATTCGGAAATGCTAGTTGTTGAATACCTACTCAGGGCTCGCATACCCTCGGGGCCCCGGCCTCCTTTTGAAAGCATGGCCGTCTAAGTGACTGAAGTGTAACACCAAGCGGTCTATTGAGAGGCAGGTGATGTGCAGAACAAAGGGAGGATTCAGCACCTCAGTGACACAGTGGGAAAGAGATGAGTGATTATTAGCCTCACGGAGGGCCTTGACGGACCATTTAAAGGCAGCTTCCTTTGATTGTGACAGTGTAATTGTTTCACAGATACAATCACGTTGAGCACTTACCTGGGGCAGGGGAAACTGGACTTTCATTAAAGTGCGGGATTGTCTCCAGGCTGCTCTGTAATTGTGCCTGTTGTCTTGTTTTGTGATGTTGTCGGGCTCTGTCCCCCTTCTGCTCTGAGGTAATCCAGAGGTGTGTGTGCATGTGTGTGAATGTGAGGGGATTTGCCTGGAGGCTATCCAGAATCTGAAAACAGCATCAGATGTCACACATACAGTGTTTCAAGACAGAGTGTATAAAAGATATCTAGTAAACATTAACAAATACAAATTGTAAAAAATCTCTTATTTTGGTGGGTAACCAGGCTGAAACAGTGACATGAGAATAAATCAAACTGAAGGAGTGTAAACGAAGCTAAATAAACAGTGGAGGAGGGTGGGAAGTCTTCGCACTTCTTCCTGGTCTCCTCAAAAAAGCGAACTACCCCGTGTGTTTGTTTTTGATTCAGCAGGCTAAGATGACACAGTCCGTTGGGTGCTCTATTGGCCATGTGGTCTGGGTCCATTGAGCGTGGCTGTGTGTCCAAGGGCTGAGCTGATTAGATAATAAACCGCAGAATGAACAGTTGGGAAGGTTTTTTTTGTTTTTTTTGTTTTTTTAGCTTTTTCTGTTGCATCATCTGCCAGAATGCTAAAGATTCCTGATCAAAAATCAACAGTGCACAAACATTTTTAAAGTGTTGACATCCAGCGTGTGCTGCCAAGTATTCATCTATATCTAAATATGTTTTATCAAGACTGGAATGAACTACTTTAAGGCATTTATCTGCTTCGTAAACACAGGATGTTTAGCAGTTAGCTTAAGAAGTTACACAAGTCGAGAGCCAGCCGCGGATTGCAGATTTTGCAACTTGATAAAAACAACAGACAAATCATTGGTGCTTTGATATTTCATGGATGTTTGATTTGAGAAGATTAGTTCCAGCATAATAACAGAACCCCAGCGTGCTGCCAACCATGATTTAGCAAAGAGAAATACACAAATGCACAGCTGAGGTCTGAACTTAAGAGCTCACCCTCGGTTGTTTATCCGCCCATGTCAAAAAGCAGTGTGAAGTATTTTTCATTAAAGAAAAATAAATTAGTGTTATTATTGTTTGAATCAGTCACGCTTTCCCCAGCGTATGTAACATAATCCCAGTCCCCTTCCTCTTGGTTTTGTGTTCACCGCTCAATTTAAGTGATGTATTTTTGTTGTCAAATGACAAATGTGCACTAACTAGGACGGTGCAAGCGCCACTGACCCCTGTCCTCTATGTTCATGCTCACAATACCCACAGCTAATTTGAAACCTGTTGATAGGTACGGTGCAGATCAAGTGCAGTATCGGGACCAGGTTAAAAGTCTACAAGCAGACGTGAGTGTAGAGGAAAGATGTGGATCAAGTGAGGGGGAGATGTGTTAGCTCAAAAATATAGAAAGTATTCATTTTGAACAGAAGAGTTTGCAGCTTTTATGATTGACTTTAGATCCTAAAATGTACAAAATCAGATGCAAGAAAAAAAGAAAACCTGAATGAAAGGAAGAAAAGAAACTATAGATCATAGTTGTTGTTTTATTAAGTCTTATAATATGTTGAGGAAATAAGATTATTTGTTTTCTGGCCAAGACAAAGATGTAAAGGTTAATCTCATTTCTCATGTTTAAAGATTAGTTCAAAGATTTTAATTTAAAGAAGAACTATCATGCTCAGCCATATTTCCCATTATTTTGGATGTTTATATTAAACATGGCCAAAGTTTTAAATAATAAGGTAGAATTAGTTTTAAAGTAAATCCTTTTGAATAAATAGCTCAGTTCCCGACATCTGACATGGGCTTGTCACAGATGTCTTTATATGGTCGTCTGCTCCGGGCACAACATGAGGTACAGTCCGACGGTGCACAGAGACCAATACGTCACACAATAAGGAAGTAAGTGGAATATTCAACAAGCAGACGTCCTGCTGTAATCTGTGTTGCTGTGGATATTCGTGCTGTCGACTCTCGTATTCAAAGTCAGATTCTGGCTCAAACATTGACAGATAGCTTTGAGAAGTTACTCATCAAGAAAGAGTAATTATCTTCGGAGGTTTAAAGTTCTCTTTGCCACAATGGAAAGAGGATGAGCCAGGTGTCAAAAACAGAGTGCTGCTGCCTGGCAGCCTCTCTTGAAGTTGGCCAATCAGAGGAAAGTGGGCTTAAGGGGGGCCTTAAAGAGACAGGAGCCAAAACATCTGGTTTCAGAACCACAATGAACTGAGGGGCTGCTAAAAGGGCCGGTATGAGAAAAAAAATTGTATTTTGAAAAAAAAGAAATAGTAAAATGCCTGTTAAGTCACTATCTATCACCAAATGAGGTAACACAATGATGATTAGTTAGTGACACGTTTTCCAACACCCAGCAGTGGTTGTGACTGCAGAAAGGGTAGACGGAGCTAACGCAACAGGCTCACTCTTTAACTCACTTGTTTGTGAAGCAGTATCACTGCCAACTGACTGGCATCACACAGTTGACACTGTGTGGATCTCTGGGAAGTGAAGTCCAAAAGTTTCAATACCGCTTATCACCACAGGTGTCGCAAAAGACATCAAAACGGAGATCTTTGGGATTTTAACTTTAAGGCTGATGCCACAGAACAATGAACTTTGCATATGAAACTGCTTTAAGGTAGTGCACATAAATCCATCTTACTTTGTAGTTGATATTGGAGTTGCATGTTGTTAAGTTAGCAACGGTTCTGTCTTTACTTTGGACGAATGTGCACTGTGGACCTTGAATGTACTCAGAGACCAAAATACTCAGTTGTGCATTACAGTTCTTCTCTGTCTAAGTGGGCCGACTTCCTTTTGACTCTTCACACACAAATGACATTAAAATGTATTCATTTTTATTGGACCTAATTGAGATAGTTTGATTTGTGAAGCCTGTTTATGCCAGTGAGCATCATGTGACCTGCAGTTTTAATTGTAGCCACTACACCAAACTGCATGATGGTGCAGTGCTGTTCTTTATGGGTGCTTTGTGGACCGTGAACACAGATTCATACTAATATTAGTAAAGAAAGGAGTATCTTAGTTTTGCATACTTGAATACATCTTTAGAGGCACAAGTATAATTCTGTAAGGACAGTAAAGAAATGCCAATCCAAGAGTCTAAGTCTGTCTATAAGTTTGTCCACCTGCAGATCCAAATGTACACAGAACGATTTATTACAAGGGTCAATATATTTGTACGTATAGGGTCTCATTTTGAAAACATTGCATATTGCAGCTTCTCTGGTGGCTAATAAGGATGTAAAGTGACAGTTGACACCAATATTGCATCCCTTAGTGGTTTGGCGTGTGTCCATGAGTCCCTGCGCTGTGCGTTGCACACAACAGGCTCGCCCTTCAAGCCAGATCTCATTCCGAAGGGCTTGGGGGAGTGCTGTTAATAGGGCCCCCATGAGCAGAGCCATAATGGTGATCCTGATGGGCCCCGATCTCTGGAAAGATCAGTTCCCCTGCTTAATGAGGCTCCGGGCCCCTTCGCGCCATCGACCTACCTTTCCTCGTCGTTTCTCACGTCCATCAGATCAGATTCACTTCCTTCTCATTGTAAATCTGGAGAGCAGCAGCCCTGATCGACGTTAATTACCTGCACTTCTCTTGGAGGAAGTTCACCCACTCGTCAGATGACTGGACGGGCCGTTAATGTGCGCCGAGCTTGTGCGCACATGTGCGTGCGTGTGTGAAACGGGAAATTGAGTTACGATAACAGGAGATGAGCAAATTGAATTCTCACACCATATATCCATACAGCGGGACAGCCCATCTCTCTCTCCCTCTCTCCCTCCCAGCCACCCGACCCCACTTCCCCCTCCCCTCCCTCCCACTGCAGCAGAGTCCCCCCGCTCTCTGTTTATAAGTGCCTGAGCCCCCAGAATTTAAAATAATAAGATCAGGTTTCCAGGCAGGTAAGTGCATCCAGACTTGTTATCTGCGATATCACCGGTGCTTTAGCCCTCTTCCTCCTGCTCCCTCATTCTCTCCCCTCTCCCCTCTCCTTCTCCCTCTCCTTCTCTCCATCTCTCTCTTTCTAGGGTATCTCCTGCTTTTCTAAAACTGTACAGTGAAACACAATACTTTGCATTATATACTTTGTGAAAAGCGGTTTCTGCAGCATCTTGTCATCGTTTGGGTGACCGGCTGCTGTTTGAAGTGCTCTCGGGTTCAGGGCTCGGCGTATAACAGTGACGGCTCGGCTGCACAACAGCGTATTATTTACCCAGATGGGGTTAATTGCTGAATAAAAGAATGGTTCTTTTCAGTTGACCATTGTAAAGCTTTGCCCACCCCTCTTCCAAGCCTTTCTCTACACACACACACACACACACACACACACACACACACACACACACACACACACACACACACACACACACACACACACACACACACACACACACACACACACACACACACACACACACACACACACACACACACACACACACACACACACACACACACACACACACACACACACACACACACACACACACACACACACACAACTGCGCGGCCACAGAAATATGAGTGCACATACTGAAAGCACACACACAGGAACGTACACATACACGTAGACACACACTCACATGTGTAGATATATATAGAAATATCAAATGAATGCAAGCAGGACAACACACACCATTGCACATTTTTACAAACGCACACGTGCAAAAAAGAAAAATTGGATGTATTCGCAGATGTTGCACCTTTTGGGTATTCAAAAGAAACAACATGTGTGTGTGTGTTGTGTGTGTGTGGTTGAGGTAAAGCGGGCTGCTGATGGCCACCGGCTTTCCCCATCAGATCAGAACAGAAAGAGATGGCATCATCCCACAAAAATGCAAACCTCTGATCACATACAGTACAGTTACTTATCTAAATGAAACTCACATTGCCTGCGTAATCAGATGACATATGATGGCATGCTGGAAATATGAGAGGAAAAATTTGTGAGAGGGAAGAAAGGGATGCAAAAAAAAAGAGTTAATGCACAGGAGGGGAGAGTAAAGAGAAAATGTGAGAAAGAAAAGAGGAGGAGAGGTTAAATAGCTCCCACACTTCAGGGCAGGATGGCAGGTTGGACAGGGCTTGACAAGTCCCAGAACAGTAGCCTCTCCTGATCCCCATTAGCAGCAGCCTGACAGTATTTCTCCTTTGAAGAACAGAAAGTCAACACTCCATTTGTGGAGATAAGGTGCAGGTGAAGGAGTGAGCAAAGGGGCCAGAAAAACCGTTTGGGCTATACCGGCTAAGAAAAAAAGAAAAGGTTAAACCATTTGAACTGCTGCACTGCCTCATTGGAACAATGTGTACATTACTGCCGTTCCAACCAACCTTCTAAAACTGCTTTACGTCCCGCATCGATCCACACATTTCTGTAAACATGACTTGGACGGACACACAGATGCAGTGACGTCACAGGTCTGAACAAACCTCGGGACTGAAGGCCATCTGAGTTCTCACTCTCTGCACGTCTCTTAAAAGCTCACAGTCTCACAGCTAAGACCCCCCCCCCCCCTCACCCCTCCTTTTTAGAAACCCTGGTGTCCCATCTTAGCCCCGCTCTTCAAACAGGCCTGCATTGATTAACTCAGGGGGCTTTCTCTGCTATCCACCTATTAATTATATGGCCTTCATTAACACCGGGCTGATGAATGGCCTCTGCTGGAAAGGCAAGTTAAGAGGAGGTGTTAACACAGCACCTGCCTGCACTCATGTGGCCACTTATTAACAAACAATGACCTTCCACATCATAAACCCACTGGCCGGCTATTTGCTGTCTAATAAACGGAGCCCCTTTCTCTCTCTGCCACCCCCCCTCCCCCCCTTCCATACATGGACCCCTTTACTTGAGCCTCTCTGAGTTTATTGTTCTGGAGCAAAAAAGAAAGAAATAGATGCCTGTAAACTTCGGACACCTGGAATCAACTAAAATACAGATCCATGGGACCAAAAAGGAGTTAAGTAGCGTAGGTGGTTAATGGATTGATGAAGAGCCTCTCCACAGGCCCTCTGAACAGAAGACAGAGGCAGCCATATGAACGTGTCACAGCATTTCTCTCTTGACATTGTAGCTAATGGTAGCAGCAAGGCAGCACTCCAATGCAAATCTGTCATAAAAGCAGGTCACTATACAATGTGGGTATACTGGGTGGATATAAATAGATGTTTCAAACATGAGATACATAACATTGCTACGTTCATCCGTCTCATAAAGTGATAGCTTTTCATCACAGACTTACAGGTAAATGTTTATAGGCTTCATTCAGATATGACATGGACAATAATAACCCCTGCCCAAAGTTTGGCACCTGGTATGCAAGAAGTAGCGATGTCATGATGAGAGAAGCATGTTTCACGGCCTCTGAAACTTATGTTCAGTAATTCATCAACATCTCGGCGCAAGTGACACATTTTCTTGTGAAGTTTCTCCTTTATTCAGCTGAGAAATCTGAACAAACATGGAATGAAAAGACAAGTTTCAACTGCTATTTAGTACTTCTTAGTGCTGTAAAAGTGTAGTCACAATTTAATTCATGCATTACTTCTAATCCAATTAACACTAATACTTTGACACGTTCCCGGGCCTGACTCTGGTGGGTGGTTAATGTTTGCTTGGTCTCTGTTTTCACTGGAGAGCCTGCTATGGTATATGTTGCTTGGTAAAATAGCTTTTGGGGGTCCAGAGGCAGAGTACAGTAAAAGTATACTGTAGCAAATTCAGTTGACCTTTTTCAGCCGACCAGTTTTGGACATGGGTCTGACTGGGGTTGGTTTTCACATGAATGGGGTTCTTGAATTGTGTTTTGAGGCACGAGAGTGTGATGAAAATGTTCACCAAAAAATAGATCTTCACCTTACTTGTTACCCCATTAAGATAATTCTTAATAAATAGATTTATTGGAGCAGCTCCTGATTACTGACTGTGCCCACCATGTTCAGTCCTACAAAGGACAAATTTGTCGATTTTTTTGATCTGATGTTAGGCACTACACCAGCTGAGAAATTAATCTGGAAATGATGTAGGGAACTAACGACTGTATATAAAAATGGATATAGTCTCGGGGTCATAAAAGTAAAGCCAATGCAGAAGTATCTTAAAATGCAATACCACTGACGACCACGAGGGGCTGGCCCTAACAGACTCCCATTTGAAAAGCATCAACTTCTCTCATGAAATACTAAGTCAATAAAAATTTTTCGACAAGTCATTATGCATTATGTCATTAGCTAAATTAACTCCTTCTAATCAGTGCTCTGTTGGTCTATCTGAAAATAATTCCATAATTAATTAGATATTAGGCCTGAAAGAGAGATATGTTTGGGGGCGAGTCTGGTTTGATAGACAGGAATGGGCTGCAATCAGGTTGTCGGTAAAGGTTAATCATTGTATTAGTACAATGCTCCATCAGGACCATGCCATTAGATCAAGGTAGTAGTGTTGTAATGTGCCAAATAAACCTGCCATTGTGACTTTCACATTAAAAATACCCATTTAGATGCTGATTCAGACGTGATGTAAAACTGCAATGATGGTTACGTAATGAAGTATGTTTCTTAAGTGACCATATTTTGTAAGACATAATGAAGAGGTGGGGTTATATATGTATGAGTTTATTAAGTGGTGAGTTGAAAAATTAAAGAAAAAAATGTGTTTGAATTCAACGAAGACGACAGTAAAGCTAAAAAAAAAGGAGATACATCCTAAAAAACTCACTGATGACTGGAGTTGTTGCAGAGATATATTTCTGTCAGTGTCAGAGTGAGTACTTTTGGGCCATTTGCTCAGAGGTTAGAGTGCTCTATAGTGGTCGTGTGGATGGAGACCTCTCAACAGAGGGCTATAGTTTGGTAGATCTCAGACAGACATAATGGTCCGGGGCCGAGCCACCGCTCAGTCCCTCCGCAGACCAGGAGGGAGAAATGGGAGAGAGAGGCCTGGTAATGGGCCCTAATGTGAGGACGTATTTATTTCATCCACTGGCCCAAGTAATTGGCTGTCTTTCAGTGTGGCCGGGGTTAAAACGCCGAGTGATGGATGGCAGTTTTGACAGAGGTTAGCTGGCTTCCGCTTTCACTGCTATTCCTCTCTCGGAGAGATGGATCCTGTCACTGGCTTTGGTGGACTGATCCACTTTGAACCCCTTCATCCCAGACCAAAACCTCAAGGCTCTAGAAAAACTGTACATTAAATAAAACATGAATTAAGGGAAACAAAAGAACTATTAGCAACGAACAGAGCCCTCATATTTACTCTGGACGGGAACCTAATTCTCCCAGTTTGGGTTAAAATGTCACATATAAATTCCTTCATGCCATACCAAAGTCACTCTGGGAGTATGGGATAAACGGGCACGTCAAACCTTTTAGCAACTAATCTTAATGAATGTAACGATGGGAGATGAATTTAGAAAGAAAAGCACAAACTGAACCAATTATAAAAAAGCCACTGCTATGCTGGCATGAGAATGCTGTCCTGTCTGTTAGTACAAATGTATTGTACAATAAACTTCAGTAATTCCCCAGTCGATGGATTTAAGAAAAACAGAGCTGTGGTCTCTGCAGACGGTTCTGTTCAAGCTTCAGTTGTTTATAGTCATTAGTGTTCAGGACGGCATCGCTTTATGTATGTCAAAACTAGACCAGTGCAGAGTGGATTCATTTTGGACTTTGTTGAGACTCCAATCAGTGAAATGCTTTTAATTGAACATTTCATCCGTTCTGAGAGATGTCAAACCCACAAAGAGCAAAATGTGTGGATTAAATCCTTATAATGGATCCAAAAGAGACTGAATGAATTTCCTTTAAGCTCAAGGAGCAACTGTACAGTACACGTGAGAGTCATAAAAACACGTTCATGAAAAAGAAGAAAATAATCTGTACCAAGAATACCAAGAAAACAAATGAATGGGCGATTCATTTTATACGAGCAGACAAGCCGGTATCCTCCCCACCGCCTAGCTCCAATTATTAGTTATTGGCCCAGTTTCTGACCTGGCTGGTGGATTCAACCATCCAAGGGGTGGAGCAGACACGAGAGACGATGTTTTTTTTTTTTTTTTTACAGCTGCCAGGCCACCGAAACTTTCCAGCTAAAAGAAACTTGTTTAATACATTCCATAAATCTAATCAAACAAGCCCCTCGCTCTCATTACTCTGTGTGATTCAGCGGCGCTCCCTCATGCCACGCACGGCGTACCATGCCAGGACAGCTGAAAAATCAGGACCCCAAATCCAAAAACAATGAAGAGGACCTTTTTAAAACCAGACGTGGACACGGTGCATGTTTTGCTTTTTCGCTCTGAGGAGACTCGAAGAATTATGTTTTCTGTTATCCTTCAGTTGATCCCTTGATTATAGTCATACAGGTTATGCTGAAATTCTTAAGCAAGCTGGGAAAGAGGCTTTGAGCATGCAAAACATACTGCTTTATGGGAATGAATCAACCATGTGACAGCTTTTAAATTCCTCAGAGCCTCCCAAATAAATGTTACTCCTGATGGTCGGGAAGGAAGTCTTTGCCGCATCCAAAAGTAAATCAAATACATATTTATGTCTCTATTTTGTGTGTCCCGCACTTTTTTTCCTTTTTTTTTCTCCCTCCTCCTTCCTTCTGTGCCTAGAAGGAGAACTTTCCCTGCTTCAGCGGACTAGGCCGTAGGGATATTAGTCGAGACAGGCAATAGTGTTGATTACTCATTGGCCATTAGATTGCTTTCACTGCAGTGGCTAAGCCTCCTGCATCATGAGATCGCTTGGCTGAGTGCAAGATTAGAGAGCGTGCTTTGCTCAAATCCCCCTGCTCACCCCCCCACACACCCTCTTACCCCGCCACCCCTTCACCCCTCCAAGCCACCCTTCCCTTTTCCTTTCCCCACCCTGAAAAAAAAAGAAAAAGTTCATCTGGCTCCCCTCAGGTCAGCGAGGCAGTGCAGCGGCAAGACAGGTTGACTAGCTGTGCAGTCCTTATTACCTCATTTCCTGTGACCACAGTTTTACCCCCTTTTTCTTTTTCTGGCGCAGGAACATGTTTTATGATGGTTATACATAGTTAATGGTCCCTATGACTTAATTGTTTTTAGGGTCAATTTGGAGTGACAAATTCAACTGAACCCAATTGTTTTGTTGGCTCCATGGAACGCATATGGTAAGTGAGGAGGGAGCGGTTATGTTTATGGTTTTTGCGAGGCCTGTCATACACACAATCACACACATACAGAACGCAGGGAAAAGTCCCCATATGCATAAAACACATGGATAAACATACTGCCACACATACTTGTACTTATATGACACCCATGTGGACAGAATGAAGGATGGTAAGAGCTCGACTTTAAATAAAAGTTATCTGACCTGTTACAACCTGAGTTTTATCCCTGTGTTTCTAATGTTGGCTTCTAAAGCTCTGACGGGATTCAGGAAAAACAACAAAAGATTTCCTTCTTAAAACAGAACAAAAAATCACATGCGGCACTGCACGTCCAAAAGTTCCCTCAGAGTCGTTGGGCAAGGTGAAGCCAAAACTTACTATGAGGGTTTATAGCTTTGAGCCTCGTCTTCAAAATAAGCTTGGACTTGAAAGGTGGTGAAGGAAAAGCAGGGAGAGGCATAGCAGTGCAGCTTAAAGCTCATTACCCTCTCTCCTCGGCACCTTGCTGAGTTGAAAAGGCTTGGCCGCCTCTCGTAGACACATCCACCGGCCACTAATCAGGTCAACAGCGGAATTAACCAATCTTTTAGATTTGGTCACTGATGCTTGCAGGTTGTAAAAATACTTGCTTTTGAGTGTCATTGTGGTTTACCGTGATACAGTTCTTCTCTGTCATTTAGAACAAAGAGGGATACTTTGAGAGACTTAAAAGATGAGGCTGAACTTGAGGCAGATTTTTTATGGACAAGAACTCTCAACAGCTCATGTTATGAATCACAGAGAGACGTGCTGGTGGAACGTATCTGAGCACATTAACACAGCACCTTAAAGTTTAAGGCAATGGGATTTTATGATTAACCTACATTATAATTCGACTTCACAGCATTTCAGAGACAACCATGTGCTTTCTATCCACTACATTTATTGACAGCTGTACAGGGTTATTACAGTACTTAAATTTTGGTACCAACACCACCTAAAATGCACAATTGTTGACACTAGTTGTATAGCACAACAGATAAATGAATAAATAAAAAAGAACCAATGAAATGACTGTTTCAACCTGAACTCTTTTTGAAAGGAATTTTCCAGCCCCAACATTAGGATGTCTTCAAGTAATAAGACGTTCCTGTTACTTCAAACAAAAAGATACTGTCAAAAGCTACAATATAATCAACTGATTTTATGGTGGCAGAGTATTTCTGCAGCACTGTAGAGCCCAACTCTCTAAAATATGAATGTCTACAAATATTGACATTACAAAAAAAGTGCTATGTAGCCATGATACCGATATAAACCTCCCTCAGCTTGTTGGCACAGCATTTCTAACTGAAGACATGTTGTTAATATCAAGTTAACAGCTGAAACTCTTTCAATTTAAATTCTGTTCACAGGTCCAGATGTCTGTCTTTCAGTTGCTTAGATTTTGATAAATTGGTCTGAAATGATCCACGACATCGTTTGTAGTCTGTGTGTAAATTGTCCTTAATCATCCTACTTAAACAAATAATATCTCTAAATGTGAAATTATTTATTTATTTATTTATTTATTTTACACAAGTCGCAGTGCACCTGTTGCTCCACCTGCACATGTTGCCATTCCACATGTGCTGTGTTCAGATTATCCATTTGTCTGCTATATAGTAGACTACAGTATATAGTGGACAAGATTCATTCGGATTGGCTACTTGTTCACTACATAGTTAAAAACATATTGGCCCATCTGAACAGAGCAATGATATTGTTACCTTCCGTTCCGTCGGTACCAAAGGAAACAAGTGCACTCCCATTTTCAGGATTTTGGTACTGACATGGTACCAAATTATCGGTTCTCATGACATCCATACAGCTGCAGTTACTTTGCAAGCTGTGACTTTGCATCCAAACATGTGATCATTTGAGGAACATAATGAATTTATACAGACTAAACTACCAAAAAATGATGTAAAAATAGCTTTTTCTCAACCAGATACAAATTAAAATATTACTTCCATGCATCAGAAATAGCCCTTTGATATGCAACATATTAATATAACACTCTTAAAGGAGCCATTATGTCCACAGTAACTTTTGCCAACACTATACTTGGTTTAATTAAGGCTGCTCTAATTCATATTTTATTAAGAATGTATTGAATGATTACAAGGAATCATTCAATAAGATGTCGCTTGTGTTGACAATCCCACCAAGATCTATCTCTACAAAGTATTTGAACATCTTTCAGCTCATTGTTTGACTTTACTGTCCCCCTAACAGTAAGTCGCATCTCTCATTAATCTGCTTTCAAATCAGATCTAAAAGGGAAGTGAATATTGGACTTACTTACTTAAGTTGTTTGTCTGCTGGAAAACAACTTTAGGCTAAAAGAAACAGTTAAATCGATGCTGCTTTAGGTATAATTGTACATGTCATTTATGGAATTGCTATTTTTACTACTGGTAAATTATCTCAGTGCTTCTATCACCACTGTGACACTGTTATGTGCAACAGTAGGTTACACGATACCAGTGAAATATGTGTGACCTTTCACCATTGATGTTGAGATCCATTTGCACATTTATGAAAGACAAAATAACCCAAAATAGGGTGAGTGTTTGGCAGATACATTTGTCCTTATTACTGCATTTCATCACTTTAGTACTTACTCTACTTTGTGACACACAGACACTTTGGTGCAGCTGTTGTGCACTAGCCAGCCTCCCTGACACAGACAGCCATGCAGCACAATGTCCTTGCTGAGAGGTACATCAATCTCTCTCATGCAGCTCGGTGCTAAAGCCGGATCATAAAACCGCTAAAACACAGAGTGGCATGTGTGCGTTTCCCCCCGAGGAATTTTTACTGAGCTGTTCCTTCTGAAAGACCAGATCCCTGCCTTCAGTCTCTTTTTTTCTACCTGAGGACACACGTCACCTGTCAGCATGAAATGTGCTGCAGTTCCGAAGTCTTTCTGCGATGTGACAAAATGGCACCAGGAAATATTGAGGTTGAAATATGAGGTCACAGAGCTCTGACAGTTTCCACATAAAAGGTTATTGATCTCTCTTAAGGGAGAGATGTAACTCTGAATGCAGCAAACCTCTGCACTCCCCCCCTCCCACACACACACACACACACACACACACACACACACACACACACACACACACACACACACACACACACACACACACACACACACACACACACACACACACACACACACACACACACACACACACATACGCGGATCCTGTGTGCTGCTTCACCCCTGCAGCCTCAGGGAGTCAAGGGGAAAGATCACAGAGGTGAAGGGTGGGGTTGGCGGGAGGGGGTGCTGTAGCAGTGGCAGAGACTTGGGGTTTACTGTGCTGCAGCAATGTGGAATATAGTCTCTGACATCTCTGTGAGGATGACAGCTCACAAGCCATCACTCCCAGTTGTCCCGGCTCTACATCATCACCATCCAGGTCTGGTCTGATCTGGGCCCTCAAAAGTAGAGGGGGAAGGAGGTGAAGTGAGTAAAAAGGAAGCTTCTGTAAAAAGAGAACATGGGTCGATGTGTGCAAGCTCAGTCCAGAAAGATGAGGTGACGCAGAAAATACAGGAGCAGTGAGTGAAGAGAGAAGAGAGATGTCTGAAAGATTTATGAACCCCTTCAGTGAACCCAGTGAATCCAAAATAAAATCATAAATAAAAAAAACCTTTCTTCAGACTATGAAAAAATAAGTTTAGAGGAGACTAAATTTAGCAAGCTTGTTGCAAATTAGTGTTAATGTTAAAACAAAAATTTGCTTCACTGTGATTTGCAGTTTGGCAGGATATTTATGAAGATGTAAATCAGGTTGATTTGCATTCAGTTCAGCTAACTAAAACCTTATCCTGGCCTCTTTTAACATGTCTGTAAACCAAGTGATAGTGTTTCTATTACTAAGCATTAAATACATGTTAAAGAAGAGACTTTTCTACACGAGGAAACACTTGATGATCACTGATTGCATTAAATTAAATCTATCCTGGAGATTTTTTTTGAAAAACTTTCAACCTATGTTACAAACAGAAAGGCCGCTCCATAATATCACCCTGGACAGGAGCTGCTGCGAGTGATGAAAAGTTTTGAAATGAGGGCAGCAAAAGGGGGAAGTTCTGTGAAAAACAGCAACCTGTTATTTGAATTTGCAAAAGCTGCTCTTTTGTCATGTTTAGTGGTGCTGAGCATGTAACTCCAGTAAAGTTACTCTGAAATGCATCTCTCTTAATACTCACTCAGACATTAAATGTAAAATTCAGTTTGTGATATTAAATCAGATGCATCATTTCCATCCATCTGTTTTCATGTAAAAAGATTTAGTTGCAGGTGATCAGAATTACTGCCAACAACTATAACTACAAGCAGCTGATTCTCATTCCCAGGGCATAAATCACAGTTGTGCCAGCAGGCTTTGACAAAATAGCAAAGGCCACCTTGTGCTTGTGCCATGACCACCGGATTTGAGTCTGAAGAGTGAGAAATTCGGCCTTCATATAGAAGTCATGGTTACGATGGCGTATAGAAGCCACAGAGGCCAATAATTTAGCAAGTCAGCAGGCAGCCAATGTAGTGCACAAAATGCAAAGCCATAATGAAAGAGGGAAAAGATGAGGACATTGAGGACATAAAAAAAAATTCTCCAACACATTACCAAATTATTTGTGTGACTACATGATAAACATGACAGCATTCAAAAACAGCAAAAGTTGGTGTTATATGAAAACATCTGAGGTAACTGGATGGGTGAAACACAGGAGTCTGACCTGGGAGACTGCTTTTGGTGTGCGTGTGAAAACATGGATTTCTTTTAGGAAAAGTTACATAACACATTTAAGTTGTGTAACATATGTGAAGTAACTTACTTGAGATATGTAGCATTACTGACATAAGTAACATACTGCTGGTGCCTAAACCTGAGGGTTTGGATAAAACGGCAGTATTTGATACCCTTTGGATAAGAACATGTTGGTATAATGCTCACAATGCTCAGTCTTAGTTTGCAAGTTAGCATGCTAGCATTTTGACCTGATTATGTCACTGGAAATGTCAGGGGATCACCAAAGTTATTATGATTCATCCTCAAGGGAGCGTGATCTGACCCCAAATTTCATGGAGCTTCACTTGGCTACTCTTCTGTGTATTCTTCTCACAGCTAAAGTGTTTGGATAAGGTGTTCTAGACACTGCATTACACATGCTTCATCCTCTGAGGATAAACAGAAGATCATAGGTGAGAAAAGCACGGCCATTATATGACATACTATTTATCGTCCCCTAACTCCACTCACTTTGTAGCCATTAATAAAAGACAGTTTTGACTCTGACACCATGACTCACTCCCTCACTCTCTGTCTGCTTTCCACAGAGGCCATAAGGACATGGAGATAATCAGCTGAGTATATCAACAGAGAAATGGAGATCATATGTAGAACTGTTATTCCTTTCAAAAACAGACAGAACATGCAAGAGATATCTGAGGCCAGAGATAAAAAGATTTGGCTTTCTTTCCAGAAGATAGTCTTCACCCAGTGAGCTCATTCCTCAGATTCCATTGAGAAGCAGGAGCGAGTCTCACCAGCAGCTCATTTGGCATGATTGACATTATTTGCTACCATTAGCCACTAGTATGCGGTTGCCCTCTGACCCTCCAGCAACCATGTTGTTTGAAAAAACTTCAAGCAGTACGGTTTAATCTGCATGGGAAAAAAAAGTCTGGAGGAACCCGCCTGTCCAGGGCCTCTTAGATCAATCAACAATTAGAGGTGAGATAATGGTGACCATATCTCCAGGGTCAGTGATCATATACTCTCCTCCCAGCCCAGCCTGGCCTCGCCGCGTCCCTCCCACGCCGTCGCCAGAGTCAGAATAACAACCGTGAAGGTTATGGATGCAGGTGTAGCGGGCTGCGTGTGTTTCTTTAACCACAGCGGTTTGACATTAAGAAAAGCAGAAACGCTCTCTTTCCCTCTGAACGACAGGCAGACGTCTCAGCCAACAAGTTCCTGCGTTTGCCTCATCCGACTGACGTAAGTGTGAATCGAGCAGCACAACGCAGAGGCAAAGCAGAGCGAGCTTTACCCTCTGAGCTACAGTGTGCGCAGCAGCATTTTGATTGACAATTTGATCCTGGTGCTGAAAGCTTGTTTACCATCTACCGTGCACGCTCTGTGGCGGCATTGAAACATTTATGCTCAATAAAAGAAGTTACGGTAAGGTGATGGTGTGAAGTCGAATGAAGGACACCTCAATGACCGGAACAGATTTACAGTCAGACAGGTTTACTTCAGAAAAGATTTTATATTTTGATACGTGTAAGGCGTATAAAATGCATGATGTGGGTTCTGACAACCTGTAACAATAACCCAGTGTTTTCTGTGAAATATGCCTCCCTGCTGTAACTAAATGCCGTTACAGAAACATGGTCACAGTGTGGCCAGTGTATGTCCGTGTTAAAAAAGGGCCAGCGGTGTAAAAATGAAGAACACCTGAGGTATATTAAGTTTGCAACAGGCTGAACTGTGACCCTCCCGTATAGAGCAGCTGGTGTGAAACAAGGGTTAACAACATCTGCACCCCACTTGCCCCCCCACACCCCCACCCGCCTGCCCCCCCACTCCTCCTCCTCCCTCCAAAAGCCTCATCTTCAGCCCCCCCTCCCTGCAAAAGACTGCAGCCCAGATGAGGCGAGGAAAGGGGAACTGAAAAGAGGAGAGGGGGGGGCAAAGAGGACCAGGGGAGGTCTGTAGTTAAAAGCGAACAATAGCTGGATGTTCAGCGCTACAATGTAATCCGTCCAAATGTAATTAGAGGCCATTTCACACAAGGGTTTTAACTCAGGAAGAAACTAAACCAGGTGAACGCTCGCTGCGAGAAGACCTCGTCTGACACGTGATATTGATTTGCTCTTGTCTGTCAGTAAAGTGAGTCATTGTTTAACTTCCTCTCCAACACCCTAAACCATCATCTCTCTCCACGGGACAAGGAATGTTTGCATGTTGAAGGATGAGAGTTCTACTGTTGGTGATAATCCTCCTCGCTGCGTTGGGCCACACTAACACGATGGATTTATACATGCGGCCCACTGATGACAGCTCAAAGCCACACTGAGAGTTAATGTGAGATGGTATTGTTTAATGCAAAAAATTCAAACTATGTACTGGAATATTTTTAAATATCTGATGCAATTATAGGAGTGACTGATGGTATCTAAATAAATGTACTCAAGTACTACACAGAAATACAATTTGTAGATGTTTTTTCTGTGTATTTTATTTCTAATTCTGCTCCATAACATTACAGTACATACGAGGCTGACATCTGTTATTTGTACTCCATTACACACATATTTCACAGCTTTATTTTTTAGGATTAGTGACTAAACTAATTAATACATAAAGTAATAAAAATTAGCTCCACTTCAACCATCTATGACAATAAAAATGCTACTTACACTTTAATACCTCTATCTGGTCTAAAAGTGACAGCCGGCTTTATCTTGACGCTGGAGCCAGGCAAAGGTGGCGTACACCCTGGACAGGTCAGCAGCCCATCACAGGGCCAACACAGAAACAAACATGGACGCTCACATTCACACCCCTGGGCAAATTAGAATCATCAATAAACATGCATGTTTTTGGACGGCGGGAGGAAGCCGGAGTACCCGGAAACCCACGCAGGCACAGGGAGAACATGCAAACTCCACACAGAAAGGCCCTTGCCCTGGCTAAGATTCAAACCAAGACCGAGACTCCAACCCTGAACCTTCTTGATGCTAACCACTGTACCATCACGCCGCCGTCTTCTACTTGTAATACTAAATGGTTTGACTTCTGCCTTCACCATTGAAGTACAGTGTTTTGGCTGTGAAGAGGTCATACATTACAGTGTGCACATATTCCTAACGTTGTGTTTATGGACTCTGTGATGTGACAACATTAATATTGTGCTTAATATAGCTGCAATGTTCGGAAGAATTTGTGATCTGGATTTCCTTCAGAAATCAACACATTTAATTTGGTGGTTTTAAGCAGGGTAATTCGGGATACATCTTGAGGCACTGTGGACTTACGGTAGGCTGTTAATGGTTTAAAATGTGTTTCTTCTCCGGAGAGGTCTTTGCCTTCTGGTGTGTGTCTGTGTACTGTAAGCAGGTCAATAAAAATAACGTTTCCTTACTTCAGGGAACATTCTTTTCAGAAGTGTTAATATGAGCACTTAAAACCAGAGAGCATTTGCCAAGTGATAACAGCCAATTGGTGCATTCGGCAGTCACAATAGCCTTTGTGGCCCATCTCTGTTGAGTCAAAAACACTTTAAGGAAACCATCCAAGGAAGTAAAGCATCATCCCGACACATGCAGCAGACATCTGTACAGTAGTGGGTAGTTGCTGTGAACACACATGTCCCGCTCCAGACCTGTTTGTCTCGTCTCTCTGCGGTGCCAGATGCTGCGCTGGTGTGTTCTTTCATATGGAACCACTCGGCTGAGCAAACAGAGAGGAGGCTGGATCGCCACAGTGGGAAGGGAACCGTCCCTCTAAGTAATAATAGTGAAAACTAGGCTAACCATACGTCAACCATCCCACATTTACAGCAGTCTCTGTGTCTCCAAGCCTCCCGCCGACTGAAAATCTTTCTGTGCTCCATACCTGCCATAAACCATAACAGGTTCACAACAAGTGCACTCATACGTTGTACTACGGTTGGACTTATACTGGTTTTTAAGGCTCAAGAGAGTATCTGTGAATTATAATATTTCATTTATTTATGTTATTCATCATTAATAGAGGAGAGTCACAGTTCTGTTGAGCCCTCTATTCCTTCAGCTCTCAGCAGTAATGACTTCATTAACTTCTTTACTAATAAAATTCTTATTATTAGGGAGAGAATCGGGCAGACCCTTCCTGCCACCATCACTGATGTGATGTTAAGCACAGCAGCCCTGAAAGCATCTGTAGGACCAGATGTGAACTTGGAAAATGTCCCTCCTGTTGAGCTCTCTGAGCTAACTAGAATTATTTCTTCATCTGGATCCTCTAGCTGTCTGTTAGATCCCATCCCAATTAAACTTTTTAAGGAAGTCTTCCCTTTAATTAATACTTCCATATTAGATCAGATCAACCTATCTATTGTAACCGGCTATGTACCACAGGTTTTTAAGGTGGCTGTAATTAAACCTTTACTTAAAAAGCCGACTCTTGATCCAGCTGTTTTAGGAAACTACAGACCAATTTCCAACCTGACGTTTATTTCTAAAATCCTTTAAAAAGTTGTTGTAAATCAACTTTTTGATCATTTACAAAGGAATGATCTGTTTGAAGATTTTTAGTCAGGCTTTAGAGTTCATCATAGCACAGAAACAGCTCTGGTGAAAGTTAGTAACGACCTTTTATTAGCCTCAGATAATGGACTCGTCTCTGTACTTGTTCTTCTGGATCTCAGTGCTGCTTTTGATACGATTGACCATACGATCGTATTACAGAAATTAGAAGAAGTTACGAGGATTAAAGGAACTGCATTACACTGGTTCAAATCCTACTTATCAGATAGATTCCAGTTTGTCCATGTCAACAATGAGTCTTCCAGACAAACAAGAGTTAGTTATGGAGTTCCACAAGGCTCAGTGTTAGGCCCAATACTTTTCACTTTGTACATGCTTCCATTAGAAGATGTCATCAGGAAGCACTGCATAAACTTCCATTGTTATGCAAATGACACTCAGCTATATCTTTCTATAAAACCAGATGAAACTAATCAGTTAGTAAAACTTGAAGCCTGTCTAAAAGACATAAAGGCCTGGATGACCAAAAACTTCCTGTTTCTAAATTCAGACAAAACAGAAGTTATTGTACTTGTTCCTAAACACCTCAGAAACTCTTTTTGTAATCACTTAGTTACTCTAGATGACGTTGTCTTGGCCTCCAACAAAACTGTGAGGAACCTTGGAGTTATCTTTGATGAGGACTTGTCCTTTAGCCGCCATATAAAGCAAATCTCAAGAACTGCCTTCTTTCATCTACGTAATATTAATAAAATCAGGACAATCCTTCCTCAGCGTGACGCAGAAAAACTCATTCATGCGTTTGTTACGTCCAGGCTAGATTATTGTAATTCCTTGTTGTTAGGATGTCCGAATTACTCATTAAAAACCTTGCAGCTGATCCAAAATGCTGCAGCAAGAGTACTGATGGGATTTAGCAAGAGAGATCATATTTCTCCAGTTTTAGCTTCTCTTCACTGGCTTCCTGTTAAATCAAGAATATAATTTAAAAGTCTCTTGATGACTTACAAAGCCCTACATGACCAGGCTCCATCATATCTTAGAGAGCTTATAGAACCATATAATCCTAGCAGAGCACTTCTCTCTCAGTATGCTGGTCTACTTGTGGTTCCCAGAGTTTACAGAAGTAGAATGGGAGGCAGAGCTTCAGTTTTCAGGCTCCTCTCCTGTGGAACCAACCAGCTCCCAGTTTGTGTTCGAGGGGCAGAAACCCTCTCTAGCTTTAAGATTAGACTCAAAACGTTCCTTTTTGATAAAGCCTATAGTTAGGGCTGGCTCAGGTAGACCTGAACCAACCCTTAGTTATGCTGTTATAGGCCGAGGCTGCTGGGGGACCTCGTTACATGCTGAGCTTCTTTTCTTTCCTCCTACTCTTTAACTGACTCATACCTCACCATCTTTTTCTCTCCCATTTATTTTTCTTATTATCTGTTGTCTTTCCATTCAGTTCCCTCGCTTGCGTAGTTTCTGTTCTTTCTTTTGCAGATGTCCCATCATGGAGCTGCATGTCTCGGCCCTGCGCTTGTCGTCTCCACCAACAGTTCTTCTCTTCAATCTCTATGCTGTCCTTTTCTCTCTATGCTCTCCTCTCACCCCAACCGGTCGAGGCAGATGGCCGCCCACCTCTGAGCCTGGTTCTGTCAGAGGTTTCTTCCTGTTAAGAGGGAGTTTTTCCTTCCCTCTGTTGGAGGTTTTTCTCCCTTAAAGAGGAGTTTTTTTCCCCCTCCCAGCTTATGTGGGAATTGTTGAATTGTTGGGTTTCTCTGTATAATATTGTAAAGTCTTGCTGTAAGGACTTTAATGTGTTAAGTGCCATGAAATAACCTTTGTTGTGACTTGGCCGCTATATAAATAAAATTGAATTGAATTGAATTGAATTGAATTGAATTGAATTGAATTGAATTGAATTGAATTGAATTGAATTGAATTGAATTGAATTGAATTGAATTGAAAAAAATAATGGTATTGTAAATGGTGTATTGCCTTTTTAAATGGGAATTCAAAAGTAAACAAGCAACATTTCTGAAATCTAATTAAAATGTCTAATTTAGTTGTTTAGGATTAAAATCACCATGCAAAGGCTTCATCATCAGGGGGTTATGATTGTCTGCAATTTTATACCAACTTTCCATTAGATGTAGAGCTTTTTACAGGATAGGTGAAAACTTTGACCTTCTGCTGGCACTACAGATGTAAAGTCAGGGAATGCACAAAATGTAATGGAAGTCCATTCAAACCTGTTGAAACATTTCACTAGAATTGGAAACAGTAAATATAATGGTGGCATGAGAGGGAAACTGAGGCGGTCACCAATGACCCTTGGTCCCTTTGCAACCATGACTGTAAAAAATTTCAATAGCTAGCCTGGACCAAAGTTGTGGACCAACGGACCAACATTGCCACTCCCCTGGCATGGCTAAAATCACAATAATACCTGTTATGAGGTGGGACGCAACAGCATCTATTCATTGTATACCTGGCTTTAAGAATTTAGATCATCTCAATCATTATTTTTACGTTTTTTGAAGGGTTTGCGCGAGTCCAAAGTTCATTGACTTTTTTCTCACGTCTCAGACTGGTAGGTGATGGTGATGTTAAAGCCCAAAAATACCCATATTCAGAGCTTTGATATTTTAAGCACACATATGCACGCACAAACATACCAGAAGCTATATCATAATGTCTGAAAACGTAACTCCCCGTGGTGGCACTTTTTTGATCAGAGGATTGACTTTTTTCAGCCCCTGATGACACATACCTATGTGTGTGTGTGTGTGTGTGTGTGTGTGTGTGTGTGTGTGTGTGTGTGTGTGTGTGTGTGTGTGTGTGTGTGTGTGTGTGTGTGTGTGTGTGTGTGTGTGTGTGTGTGTGTGTGTGTGTGTGTGTGTGTGTGTGTGTGTGTGTTTCAGTCTGCCCTGGGATCCCTGGGGGTGAAAATGAGACCGCCTCATATCAAGACACACACGCCACTGCTCTCCTTGCCGATGGTCCTCCTTTCCACCAAATATTACAAAACATGATTTATAGCCCATAAATACATCCATAAGGTGCTTTAATAAGACAGGGAGAATATAAAGAGGAACATGTGATTAAGAGCAGATCCCACATCCTCTTGGGTCAATGAGGAGCTTATGATTTGGTGGGGGCGGTTGGGGTGATAAGGACAGATGTACAGTGGTCCCGAAATTGAGGCTATGAGATCTTATGGCCTGTCGGACACAATCCAGCCGGAGCTGGAACCCTGCAATGGTCCTCCTTTGTGGGAGAAGATATTACAAAATATAGCAGGAATTCTCCTTTTTCATCTCTGTTGTACAATTAGAGTGGTAGTATTTATCTCCCAGTGTAATGAACAGAGACATAGAATAATGTGCAGGGTCAGGGTTTTCAACGAGACCACTGAGAAATAACTAGAGCCTCTCTGTACAGCCCCTCCTCACCGAGCTGTTTAGAAACCGAGGCTGCGTTACTCTTCAGCAATTACAAACTCTGCCTGTGATGTGATCCAGGCTGCACTTGCACTAATTGTGGCATTTTAGTTAAAGGGTGGGGTCTCTGGGATCCACTGCAAGGCTAGAAACACACACACACACACTTGTCCGTCCCACCCTCGACTCTTTACCGACACAGAACTGAGTCGAGCTCTGGCATTAGTTATGTTACAGAGTCTGGTGGACAGAGGTGGACAAAGACTAAAGACAGACTCCTGTCTGACAGACAAAAGTCTACATTAAAAGTGGAAAAGACTGTAAGAGATGGCTGTCAAATGTCCACCAGAAAGAGGCAGGTATGTATTAAGTACAAAGTGATCAGCTCTAGATCAGTTACCCTCACATTACATCCAGAAGACTTCACACCTAGACAACAAAACAAATGTATATTTAGCTACATACAACAAAACCTTTCAAACTGGTTACCTGGAGAAAGACAGGTTTTTTGGTTTACAAGTTTAGGCAACCCAGTATGACATCAAAGCTTGTAGTACACTGATCAGTCACAAGAGGATACCGTGTCAGAGTCGTATTTCTCCTTAACTAGGCGTTAAAAGTAAAGTTCTTTAAGTTTCACCAAAGATCACGTGCCGTTCTTTTGGAAAAGATCATGGTTCCCTTTTGGTACTTGGTGCAACAAATCTGTGTGAGGACTTTTCCCTCGTGATCATTCTTTAGGTTAGTCTCGTGGGGATGTAATCCCCATACTGATATGTTGCACCTCATTTCCCTGCCTCAGCAAACATTGGTTATACACATCACCTCCAGTTTGGGCTAAATGTCACTGTCACAATTTGGTTAAGTAACATAAGTATTGTTACATACGTCATGAAGGTTACTGACTGTACATTACGAAATGCAAGTAACTTACTTAAAAGAAATCCACATTCTCAAAAACTCAAACATCGTTGTTCTGTGTCATGTGTTTGTTCCATCCAACCACCCCCGACCTCCACTCCATACAGACTTTGTCACTCTTTGTATTTCCTTACACGACCTTCTTCAACGGTTAAACATGCGTGTAGTTTTCATGACTAGGCGAAGCAAAACATGACATTGACACAGTATTCTCTAGTGCACAGACACGTCTATTAAACACTTTGGTGTGCTAACGGGCTGGTTTATGAGAGTAACAATAATAGTAAAGTTTATGATCTGGTATATGTGCTGTCTGACAGCGCTGAAATGGTCGATGCCCGTTAGCAAAACGTGAGCTCTTCTTCAGAAGCTATCCAGTGGAGCTCAAGTATATGTTGAAGATCTCAGACACTGACACAACAATACATTTTCATCTGCTTTTCAAACTTGAGATGAGAAACGGAGCGGTCTAATATTGGTCTTGGGGTCAGCCTTACAAAGTATTGCATATACAGCCTTGAATGCAACATCACACCAAATAGACACACTAATTATGAGGTAGCACTTTTTTCTGCGCAGGAAACAGCATAATGATGATGTCCCATTGCTGATATGTTGTAGGAATGCATTGAACTACTGTTGAGACTGACAGCCCATTTTTTAACTGAACAAAAACAGGGTTCAGAGTTGTCCTGAAGCATCTGAATAACACTTCTAGGTCAAGGCTGACCTGTTGTACTCTCAGAGCTGAAGTGATAGTTTAGTTTTCCTGTGCAATGAGGGGTATTAACTAAATCCTGTTTATATTAACTGATTGTAGTGAAACTGAAAACACGTTTTTATTGAGCTGCTCTTTGACCGTGGATGCTCTGTCCAGGTTTAGCTGAGCCTCAGACTGTCCCTGCAGCTCAGCTGTGGAACTGGGGAAGCCATTAGTTTCAGAGAAGTTTCAACAGAGACGTCCCTGCATCTCCGAGGGCCACTGCAGGCCAGGCTTCGATTTGGAATCGACTGAGGCGTGTGGCAAGCAGGCAAGGTCTAATCATCACCACCACTCCCTCACTCACAGCCTCCTTCTCTCTCTCTCTCTGTGCGGTCCAAAGTGTTGACCATCTGGGAGAGATGGAAGAGAAGGACAGGGTCCCAATCCAACTAACTCTGTCAGCGAGGCAATGCATTTTCCTCCCGTCTGTGTGTGCAAAGGACAGAGAGAGTAAGAGAGAGGTGGGAGAGACCGAAACAGACAGAGAGAGAGGGCCTGTCCTCGCTCCGACGAGTGTCTGCTTACTGCTCGCCTCCCCAGGTTCTGCATTGCCTCATCCTATATGAGCTCAAAATGGGCTGGGACCCATGTGTCAGGGGTCGCACTGTGGGGACTAGGCTTGGCCTGAAAGCCTGGGAAACGTGTAGATATTCGGCCATATACATTATAGCTGCCAAGAGCAAATAAAGCATGCATGTATGCTTGTGCACAAACACGGAAACGGACAGACACACACATTTAAAACACATGGCTAAGTATGTGGGTGTAAAACTGTGAAAGAATGGGAGGAGGCAGCCGCTGTAGGTAAACAGGTTGGGAGCATCGTGGCTGTGCAGAGGGGAAAATCCCCCTGCAGGCTCCCTTCCCCCTGTTGTCCTTCCACCACACACACCTCACAAATCATAGCAGCTTCTCACCAAAGTCCACATTCCTCAAGATTCAACTTCATGAGAAACATATGGTTGACATGAATCACATTATTCCTGATTAAGTGAGTATTAGGGAAAAGCATCCATAACAAACATTTTGGATATTAAACACGAATTCATTACACTGCTATAGTACCCTGTGTAGTAAAAATAATGCCCTGCCACAGCTGGGAGTTTACATTGCTTGGCACTGGATCAACACAGCCCGCTGAATAAAGTTAGATTAATTCAAACATAACAGTAATGAGGTATTTTCATTTTTTTCCAGCATCAAAGATTCAAAAGTAAGACAAATGTTCTAAAGGGATGAAGCAACAAAATGTTGCAAATAAATCAAAATAAAGTTTTAAAAATTGGAGTTGTTACAAAGTCATATAACACGGTGCTTTGTCTCATGTAACATTGTAGATGGCAAAATCTGGTTAAACGTGTTTTGAAAAACACTGTTCTGTGATGCCTAATGTGGGTATACATTTATTAGCAGCTTTACAGCATACAAAATACAAACACTTTGATTCAAACTTCTTGCATGTAGTCTCTGACTTGGTCAGAGTACCAGTTTTGTGATTATTGCCCGACCAGTCTCACATCAAAATGAGCAACTGCAAAATTAGTTTGGTTGACCGGATGAGGATGAGGTTGTGTGTGGTAGGATGGACCAAACATAGGACTTCAACCCAGGAGATTGTCGCTCGAATCATTGAAAGAAAGCAGAAATTACCGTGGATGTATCTTTAGTAACGTTAATCAATTTACATAATGTAATTAGCCTACAAAACGTACTGGACGTTTCACTTACATACATAATGTTACTTACGTAAGTAATGTACTTATTTCAACCCTAACCATGTTCTTTTCCTGAACCTAACCACGTGTTTTTGATACCTTAGCTTTCAGGCACCTTGCGTGTCTGACACGAGTGCACTTTGTTGGACAGTCATGTAACGTGAACGCAGGCAATTAGAAAAGAATAGGCTAAGAATTATACTTTTTGATGTGAGACTGGCTTGCTCTTTTTCTGTCTGAAGCGTTTAGTTCATAGATCACAATGCGATTACATATCAGTGATGATTTAATGCACTGCAGCTAATGGTGTTCACTAAGATTTAAGTCCTGTCATTTTCAAAATCCACATTCGTCACCCAGAACTATTCAATAATTATGGAGACTGCTTGTATGCAGATGACACCATAGTTTTTACACATACACATATAATAGTGCTAATTACGCTGGAGTTTTGACCATACACTGAGATAACTAGTCAATGTAAAACTAGCTGTAAATGAAGAATTAAGCAGAGGTAAGTCCAGTCTCAAAATATAAGCATGGAGAGTGACTGTGTTTACACACTTGGAAAGAACAGGTGGATGGCTTACATAGCAGAGTTGATTCTAATCACCCAAAATTATCCTCAAAACATTAAGAGCCTTTTATTCACACTTTTATTTATCTAATATTTATGAAAGATGCTCATAGTTGTTGTAGTTTGTATTCCTTCTTTGAAAAGAGACATGCAGTGAGAAAAGTTTCAGCAGAAAATATGAGCAAGCTCACACTTTAAAATACTGCTAAAAAGGAATGACAAACAACGCATAATGAGTTGAAATACACAGCACTTATTACTTTAAATTAATGGTGCTCGGATATTCTCCTTCAAAGTCATCCTTTACTATAAAAAATTAAGTGCAAGTTTGCTTAAAAAGAAAAGAAATGACCTTCACATTTTAACACGTTATTTTTATTTTCTTTAAGTAGTTGTTCTCAGTTATTTATTCTGGCAATGATCAAATAATTCTGTTACAGTTTTATGTAAATTAGTTTTCCTTTTAAATCGCAAAATAAAGTCAACTTTCCTCTCAATTCTCCTCTAGACAGAGTCGGATAACAAAGAGAAATTTGTGAGCAAAATCAATGTGTGGGATATGAGGTGTGGCGTTTCAATAATTCAACCTCAATCAAATAGTTCACAATCAAATATTTTATGTAACTATTTTGTCATGATACATTTACTGAAAAGAGAAATGAATACAGTTTCATGTAATACTCATCTGTTAGCGTTATCCAAAAACCCATTACTACTTGATATTTGCACTTCAGCCTACAGTAAATTCCTCCTGTGAGTATGCTTTGACTTGTCAGATATGAATCACATAGATTAAATAGTGTCAGGGAGCAGGGTACAGTCTGGCCTGTGGGGACGTGGCTGAAGGATCGAGCAGTCATTACATGAAGAAGAGAGTGCCGTGTAAGTGATGGTATGTCTTTTGGTCATTGAACGCACTCTACCCTGCAATTCACACCATCCCACAATCAGCTGAGGACACAGATGAAAGGAGCGAGACGGTGACAACACAGCAGAGGGAGTAAAAATGTATGGAAAGAAAAAACAGACAGGAAAAAAAAATTGCTGCCACAAACAGCGGCGGCGGATAATTAAAGGGCAGGATTTTGTCATGCCATGCGATTACTCAATTCCTGTGATATCCCTGAGAAGCTCCAACCAGCCTGCTCTCTAATCTACAGTTCAGCCTAAAGATGCTGCAGAGGAAGACGTGGAGGGCTAAGTTCACAATGTCATGAGTAAATCATGACCATAAGAGGATTAAAGGAGATGTCTTTCCCCTTATTTTGACAGACACTCTGCATCTTGCAATTTCATTTATAGTTTTCAGGTCTAAAATAGAGAATAAGATGTTCAGCACTGAAGAAATAAAACACTCCTGAAAAGAGAAAATTAAGCCTACATATCAGTAAATGATAAAAACCAAAACCGTGTTCAGTGTATGAGTCATATTGCTCGAGGGAGTATGGGAGTATGAAACTTTATTAAGAGCCCTGTAAACCCGGGGCATCTAAATTACACCTTTGATTATTAATTACCCTAAAAGAAACCATCTATTACTGAAAGCACGTCATCCTGCTGTTGGCGGAGCAGCCAGTCAGTGATTCAGAACGATGAAGCACAGGAAACTACTCTGGTAAATTACACAGAGGGCAGGAAGAGTGTGAAGCGTGTACTACAGAGGAAAACAGTGAACAGCCTGCAGTCATACAGATTGGATGAGGCAGGGGCACAGGCAACATATCCCAAAAGGACATACAGTGCTATCCGCATTAAAATAGACAACATGTATTACAAACACAACTATATTACAAATATACTATCACTATCTTAGTGTCACTTCACACGCTACTACTGCTGCTATTACCAGTCGTATATAAGGTGGATGTCAGCGACTGGCTCATATAATGACAATGGTGAACTTTATCACTATGTGATGCATACAAAGGTTTCCCAATCAGCCAAAATGGACTTATAAAATGCCAGTATTCTTTACATAAAAGTGGGTTTTGGGTCTGAAAACTGAGGTCAATTTGGAAGTGCTTGAAACTGCAATACCACCGATGGCCACTGGGGGATGGCTCCAAAAAGGCTCTGGCTCCATAGATTTCCATTCAACTTCCCTCAAGAAATACAAGTTATTCGGGTGTCATTTGCTAAAGTCACTCCTTCTTATTACTTCTCTGCCGCTCCATCTGAAAATAATTCCGTCATTAATTAGATATTAGGCCTCTAAAAGCAGTATGTTTGAGGGCATGTCTGTTTGATTGACAGGTCTGCAGTGCAGTCAGGTTTCCTCAAAAGGCAGGCGGGACGTAGTATCATCAGGTTCCCAATCAGATCGAGTCAGATTCACCGCTCACTCCTGCCGAGCTCGTCCAAATATGGTCACTTATGGCTTCATAATAGCAAAATGGCAGTAACCAAACTAGATTTCCTTACCCATGCCAGGGGTTTTGTCCATATGTGACAAATTGAAGCCTTGAATTCCTTGAATTGTTAGTAATAAGACTTCAACAAGACTCTATATATGTATATATATTAAGTATATACACACACAAAACTGGTATATAGGGTAGGTTGGGGCAAACCAGTAGGCAAAGGTTTAAAGGTCCCACATTTAACACTTTTCCTAGGATATGTTTACAGTCATGAGATCCACAAGAAGATATGTTTGTGGTTTTAAGTAGCAAAAAAAACCATCTCAATACAGATTCACATCTCTCTTCAGCTTCTCTCTGAAGTTCTACCAAGAACAGACTGTTTTGTGTCTGTCTTTAAGGCGCATGGATATCAATGGCCCTCTCCTCTGATTAGCTGACTCTTTTCTGAGTTACACACTCCCAGGCCAACAAAAGGTTTTCTTTGGTCTTGCAATTTGTTAACTCCGCAATGGAATGACTGCTAAATGTTCTCTTTTGGACAGTGGGACGTGCTCAGGAAAGCTATACGATGCAATGATGAGTTTGTGACATCACAAACTAATGGAAGTACAAACAGCATGTCAAAATGGCACGGGTGCAGAACATGGGCTGTGGGCACTTTCCGTGGACTGAGCATTATGACATTTTCCACAGTATTAATCTAGAACTTAGACCTGCTTTATGAATCTGAATTTATACAACTTTTAAAGGGAAAATCGCATACAGTAACTGCAATGTCCATGGTTTGAATTCAACACTGTTAAATAAATAGTCTAAATAAAAGTTCCTTCAAGGGACCTTATGACCTTATGTCTGATCTCAGTAATTAACTTTCTGAATGACACGTATTGTTATCGACATGAACAACATAACTAAGATCCAGACGCTACCAAAATCTAATTCTTCTTTAATACAAGCCACATTTTTAAGTGACTGTACTAAAAAGTAAAAACTCATTGAGTGTTGTGATTTTTGCTTTCATTTTCAACCTACATACACAAATTTACCTAAAAACATTAGTTTTATTATTTTCAGGGTTTTGAGCATAACGTCTGTCCTTATTTTTTCTCAGTAAACTTATTTCATGTCTTTTTGTATGTAAAAGAGAGCAAAAACAATTGACATCAAACAGCTCCTCTGCTCATGACAATGTCTCGTATACATTTGGTGGTTTGATCTGGAACTTTTCGACGTCACTCGATTAATTAACACGTCCCTTGAGTCACTACATCTGCTGTGTCCGCCTGGAGATTTATGGATGAAAGAGAGAGAAACCACTCTCTGATTTCAACCTTTCATTTCTTTCTGACTTTCCTCTCCCTCCACTCAGACCTGATCCCACCTCTTCTGCCCGCCTACCGCCCTCCATAACAGCACTGATCTATGAAAACATACAAACATGACACTGAACCTATGATAAACACCAGGTCTGTATTTAGAGAGGAGAGAAAATCAACTCCAGTTCAGGATGTGACCACTACCTCTGCCCAGATCAATCATACTCCAGCAGACCTGCATGTGGGGGGCAACCATATCGATGCAGGGGGGGTTTGGGACACACACACACACACACACACACACACACACACACACACACACACACACACACACACACACACACACACACACACACACACAAAACACACACACACACACACAAAGCTGTGGTATACAAGTTTATGTGTAGTGTAATGCACACACGGGCACAGCACACACAAAGTTACAAGTTTCCCTCGCAGACAGGTAAAGAATGAGCCCGCTGCAACTGGATTCCAGCGCCGCGGTGCTGGGTTTACACTTTCAACTCCCCCTTCCTTATCTCCCAGATTAGCTCGATAAGAGAATTATGAAGCCAGACGGACATCTAAAGCTTCCTGGGGGGTCAACGGCGTGATGAGAGACAGCCCGGGAGGGGAGACCGCCGCCTCTGAAACGCTTAACCCTCCCACAACATACATGCACATACACATGTGCGCTCATATGCACACCCAGGGGGTGGGGGGGGGTTGTGCTTATTCCCTCGCTCCATCATCCCTTCTCCCCTTTATCAGAAAGAGAAGTAGCGGGAAACAAAGGAGGAGGGAAGTGAAGGAAGGCGGTGAGTACAGATAGCCTTGCTTCTGTGACTTCCTTCCTGTGCATTCCAGGTTTTGTGACCCTCCTTCAAGGACAAAGAGCTGAAATACGCTTCCCCCCTTTTCTCGAAATTCAGGGGGAAAAAAGAAAACTGTCTTTCCACGTTGCAGGATGTAAAGGACGATAAATTATGGAGGTCAGGAAGTCACCTGGTCACAGGAGCGACTCAGCGTTGCTCAGGTACAAACATCTGGGTCTGGAATGTTTGTGAAATGAATAATCCATTACATACAAGAGTGTTGTTGTTTTTTTAGTGTGATAAGCACAAATAAAAGCAAGACAAGTAAACTGGATGATGGTTCTTAAGAAAAAAAATCACAGAATCATTTCACAGCACCAATAACAACTTTTAATCTACCAAAATCTCAAATATAGGATGTCATAGCGTCCATGAAAGTATCACCAAAATGGCTCCATGATGATTATGTAACTTTGACAAACAATAAAGTAAAACTTGAAATAAAAAACAGTTGTAGGTGAAAAATATAGATATTTACAAGATGTAAATATTTTGCATGGGAAATGCTGAAAAGCTAGAAACTGGAGGTGTGTCAGTCAGTGTGTAACAACAACAAAAAGAAATACATGCAAAGTAATTTTCATCATGGGTCTCTTATTAAACATACTAAACAAGATGAATGGGAACAAGTGGTCTTCTCTAAAGAGGAAAATCGAATTGTTTCAGAAAACACTCACCAATAAATTTAAGTGTCAATTAGAGTAAGTCTGGCATTAATGGCCTAAAACCTGCAAAACCACAAGCAATTTGGTGCAGAATAAAAGCATCTGTTTCAGACTAATCTCTGATATATCTTCTACCACATGCTCCAGAGCCTTTTCTCTCCGTACCACTTTAAAATGAGGCACTGATGATTCCCTACCTCCATGACATGTTCTGAGTACCTCCAGTGCAGAGAGATGTTTTTTGGCTAAGATTTTTCTTCTCAGATTTGAAAAAGTTTTAAGGGCCTGAAGGGGTAAAAGTATCCAGTTTTTACAAGAAACAAGCAAAGTTTAAATAAATGTCAGAAAAAATAAACATGTATGTTTTGTCTTCTGCTTATTTCCTCTCAGGTTTTGATTGTGACCCCGTGGAGGCGTCCTGGAGCCCAAGTTGAGAACTTTAGAATCAGTGCAGCCACATGGTCTTTCTCCTCATCATGATATTGTCCGTCACTTGAGGGAATTTGCTGGCCGAAAATAAGTTTGGTGTTTTCTCTACCACAGGTACTGAAACTCTGCGGAGACCAACATCTCCTGCAGTGTTTTCTGTTGGCAGTAAGGAATCTGCCCCCTCACCCATCACACATCCTTCCTTGCATGAACACCTATGCCAGGACCAAAGAGTTTTAAAGAGGCTTTTAAAGGAACAACAAGCACCACCCCACCCATACCCCAACCCTATCCACATTTCCCCCCCGCACCTCAAACCCGGCAAGTCTCGGCATCTGTCCATCCCATGATTCATCCTCCAGCTCTGTCATCTGTGACTGGTGACGCGCCCTGCTGCCAGGGGCATAATTAAACCTCTTACACAGATTGCAGCTGCACTGACACCTTCGGCATGCGATCGCCTGCTCTGGTATCATCTTCACCTCTAAACCTGGGCAGAAGTGCCCCTCTGGATCCCTTAACTCCAACCTTCTTTGCACTCGTGCCCTCGTCCCCCGGCCCAGACCAGCCAACCTCTCATGCCATGCTAATTTAATCCAAAAACACTTCCTATAGCAGCCTGTTAATGTCGGAGTAGATTTCCTCTGCGTTCGCCGTGACCCAGAAAAGAGCACCACCCTGCCACTTTGCCAGGAACCTTCCACGGTTTTGTGTTTCCCAACAAACGGCAAATATGCTTCAAAACCAATAAACCTACCCCTGATATTTATTAGGCTGTTATTCAAGTATTCCTTTCCCGCCCGGCCAAATGGAGATGCACACGCACACATACACACATGCATGTGTGCACACACTTACACACACACACACACACACACACACACACACACACACACACACACACACACACACACACACACACACACACACACACACACACACACACACACACACACACACACACACACCTTTCGTCAGCTGCAGACATATTAGTAATTCTAATGAGGAGCAGAAGATTAAAGAGTCGCGCTGTCTTGGGTGTTACAGTACACGTCTAGCTTTACTACGAGGACTAGAGGTCAAGAAGAGGAACACGGAGGGAGGAAATTGAGAACATTTCATGATTAAAGGCCTCTGGAACATCTAACCTTTGACTGCACGCAGACTATGCAGCGCTCTGACGGCATAATGCTGCTTGGCCGGGGCCTTTTCAGGGTGTTAGGTGCCTCCAACAGCACCTGGAAAGAAAAGAGGATGAAGGCGGGATATTCAGAGACTCACATCGTTTGCCCAGACATCTGGGGACAAACTGGTAAAAGCAGCAGCCAGCTTGGCAGAGGCAGTTATTGTTTGGCTCATGTAACTGTGTAGAAATGACACTGCCATGTAGGGACTGCTCTGTTTTTTTTGTATGGAAACAACAGACACACACTTCCCTGTTGATGCTCTAGTGTCTCCTTTGGAAAATGGTCCTTTTTAGTTGTGGATAAAGATTTTTGGAAAACTGATAAATATCCCAAAGAGTGCATTCACATTATACTGAAAAGAAGGAGAGGAAACTAGATTCATATCTGGAGTTCAAGCTTTCTTTTAGCAAACCGAGCTGTCAAAAACAAACAATTTCCAACACTGAAAACAACTTTATGGGGCGCATCTCCACCTCTTCCTCTCATTCAGTCGAGCCCCTGTTTCCTCATGTCCCCTGACCTCACAGATCCTTCACCCCCAACCAGCAGTTTGCTTATCAATCCTCTCTCAGCACCGTCATCAATCTCTCAGTGAAAATCTTGTTGTTTCCTCGACTGCCAGCGTGTTTGCTAAAACCCTGCAACAGCTCCCCCTTTCCTGCCGACTTGGTTCGGAGGCTAATAAAACTGTCTTGGTCGGTCATAAGACACCCTGAGAGAGAGAAAAGGGTGGGGTGGGTGGGTGGTGTTGGGGGTAGCAGGGTCACAGCTCAGAACAGGCTCAGTCGGACCTGACTGGCTCAGCCGAGGGGAGGGTCTCGTTCTCGGACCTCCAAACCTGGAGGATGATAAATGGCATTTAAAGGAGACAGTAAAGCACAACTATTGCATCAAGTCATCAGTTAAAGTTAATTACAAAATATATGGGGGTTTGATTGAATGGCTCTCTGGGGAGCGATCAGGCCGAGAAGCTGCAGGCGAGCTGCAGAAAGTCATCCGATGAGCGGCAGTGACTCACACACATTCCTTCAACTGGGACCTGGTCTGTGTAAAGGATTTCAGTGAGTGCGGATGATTCATCTTGGGATGGCATGAAAGCAGCAGCCATTAGTGAATATTGGTCACGAACATATTCAAGTGTTGATGAGGAATCTGGAAACATCCAGGCAGTCACTTTAAAGTCATGTTCTTGTATATTTAGAGCTGTAGTGGCAGCATTTTTATGTGAATTACAAGAGTGATATTCTACACTTGTTCCTAAGCATCAGTGGCTTAATGCTGCATTAACGGCAGCCCAATCACAATCACAAATTACATTTTACAGATACAAGTTATCAGGGGCTTTGCACGTAACTGCCTAAAATGCCTTTTTAGTGTGTGTAAATTGAAACTAACAGGCTGTCTCTTACAAGGCTCAGGTTTTTGGGGCATATTAGCACACATATGGTTGCTGCTACTAGATTTGCTCCTTTGCATAATTTTTCTTATTCAGTTCGGTAGTTTGTTAAAGTTAAATCACAGTGCAGTGGGAATTCATTGAACTTGACAACAAGCTTTTCAAAGCACCTTCATTGAGCTGAAAATAATGATCTTGCAATTAATAAAGGAATTAAGACAAACTACTGGTTGTCATTCCCCAAATCCATGGTCAGACAAGAACCTCGATATCAAAAAATTGTGCAAAACCCATATTACAATAATACAAATTTATTTTTCCCAGACAATGCCAAAAAAAAATGGAGTCTTTTGCCGTATTTGCA